>NC_091845.1:81314231-81617261 GCF_037783145.1 Equus przewalskii | reverse complement strand
GAGGTGAGCCATCCAACACAGTCTTAGCCAGATACTTCATGGCATGAAAGTTCCTACGTAAGGAATCTTGTCACGTAAGCAATCACTGACCAAGTGGAGTTTTATCTGGCTTCTCAGTTCCAGTATTGGTCCCTTAGACATCTACGTGGTATTTCCTCCAGTTGCCTCCACATTTTTCTGGATGAATTTCATCACAGCTTCTTAGTTCAAGTCAGAACTGATCTCTTCTCTCCAAAATCACACAACACATGTCCTTGACTACAAATATACCTAACCAGTTGCCCTTGTTAACATGTACCTAGCAGTGTTCTTATATGAATTAAGAAATAATCCATGTAACACAGGATAGTCTTTACAGAGAAGCATTTAATAAACTAGCTTGTTTCTATTTCCAGTCTGACTAGTGTCTTCTTCAAGTCAGTTCTACCTTTGCTTTCAAAAGTTTAGATTTCTGGTGGTCAGCCCCGTGCTCCAGTGATTAAGTTCGTACATTCCACATTGGCAGCCTGGGGTTTGGCGGTTCGGATCCTGGGCATGGACCTACACGCCACTCATCAGGCCATGCTGTGGCAGGCATCCCACATGGAAGAGCTAGAATGACCTACAGCCAAGATATACAACTATGTGCTGGGGCTCTGGGGAGAACAAAATAAAGAAAAAAGAGGAAAGATTGCAACACATGTTAGCTCAGGGCCAATCTTCCCCACCATAAAAAAAGCGTTAAAAAAAAAACTTTGTTTCTTGGTTTATACTTATTTCCTATAACAATCTCGGCCACAAAATGCCTTGGTTTTTGTTATTCTATTTGCTTTTGGTTGGGTTCAATCAAATAAGAATTTAAGTGCCCATGTTTCCAGTTTTTCAGAACCAATATTTCTAGTAAAACTGTTACAGTTAATTATGGAGGGAGATAAAATATGATATCTTCATATAGCAAATTCTAATTGAAATAAAATTATCGTTTAAATCAATAAAATTATCTTAAAGTTCATAGAAGTATAAAAATCTGAGAATTTCCAAGGAGGTGTTGATAAACAAAGATAACAGGCAAAAATTGGCCTAGCAGGTATTAAAACTTAGCAAAAAAACAAGTATAATTAGGACATCACAGGGTTGACACAGGAATGGAAATATTCATCAATGAACAGAGTTAAATCAAGAAACAAAGTCTATACAGGGACTTAGTAAGGTCAGTGGGGTACAGACACAATGGGGTAGGGACTCAATAAATGTGCTAAACACAACTTACACTGGGAAAAAATTAAACCAGACCCTACCATATATTATGTATAGAAATAATTTATTCATTAGTTAAAAACATATATGTAAAAAAAGTTAAGAACTGGAAGAAAATAGGAAATTTAAAAATATGATAAGATTAATTCACACTAAGAAACCAGAAACCATGGAAGGAAAAATATACGTATTTGATTAGAGTTGTGAGTACTAATAGGAATGTGAATTACTACAAGAAGTTTTTTGGAAAGTGATCTCGTATTTAAATAACCATTATTGAATATTTACTTTTACGTGAACTTAGCTTTTATATTTAATTTACATTTTACCTATGAAAAACTTGACTTTCAGAAAAGTTAAATGACTTATCCAATGACACATACTAGAAAATACTGGTGCCAAGGCTCAAAAACAGATATTTCTGTCTCCAAATCCATGTATGTTTTTAATTCATCTGATTGTTTCTTGATTCTTTGTGTGTTTAATTTTTCAGACGGGCACAACTGAGTGGATTTGAATTGGACATACATTGATCCCCTTCCTGTCTCTTGGATGTGTAGACCCAGAAAAAGGGTGAAAGTCTTACATATCTCAGAGAACCACAAAGCTGAGGAGAATCTTAGTGTTTTAATGTCTTTCCTTTACAGTCAAGAAAACTTGGGACATGGGGCCACAATTTTCAGCATCGTGCAGTAGCTAAGAGCAAGTGCTTTAGAGGCAGGAAGATCTAGCATTAATTCCCAACTAAGTCATTTATCAACAAAGTGACATTCACTCCTGAATATCTCCAAACCACCCAAATTATCAACCATTCAGGTCAAAGACCTAAGATTTAGTCTCGATTCCTCTCTTCCTTAACACTTCATATCAAATCCATCAAATCCTGCTAATTAGACTTCCAGAATATCTCTAATTAGTCTATGCCTTCTGTAGCCACTGGAAATCCAAGCCACTACTACATTTTGCTTCATCTACGCCATAGGCTCCCAAAAGTTTAACCTCCTTTCACTCCTGCCTCTTTCAAATTCATTCTCTGTAATACTCCCAACTTTTAAAATACACATCCGATCAAGTCACTCCTCTGCTTAAAAGACCTCTGTGGTGGAGGACTTAGAAAAAGTTGCATGCTTCACCATAACTTACAAAGCCCTTCACGATCTGGCCCTTGCCCAGTGCTCTGGTCTCCCCTCTCGAACCCGCTCAGTCGTCCACGGTCAATGTGGTTTCATTTAAGTTCCGCAGGTGTGTCAAGTTCTTTCTTGGTTCAAGGCCTTTCTCCTCAATTTTTCCCATACCTGGAAGTCTGTTTCCTTCATTGCTCTCATAACTGGCAGTTCTCACTCCTCATCTTAGATTAAATTTTACTTCCTCATAGTTCTGGAGGTCACAAGTCTGAAATGGGTTTCACTAGTTTAAACCAACGAGGTGGCAAGGCTGCATTTTTCCCGGAGGACCTAGCAGAGAATCCATTCTCTCGCTTCTTCCAGCTCTAGAAGCTGCCTGCACTCTGGCTCATGTCCCCTTCTTCCATCTTCGAAGCTAGCTGTTTAGCATCTCCCAATCTCTCCCTAACTTTGACCCTCCCACATTCCTCTTATAAAAGGACCCTTTTGATTACTGGGGCCTATCCAGATAACCAGGATAATCTCCCATCTCATGATCCTTAACTTAGTCACACCTGCAAAGTCTTTTTTCCTATATAGGGTGACATTTTCACAGGTCTGGAGATTAGGAAGGGGACAATTTTGGGAGCCGTTATTCTGCCTACCACATACTTGATCCCAAACCTTATTTTCTGATTTCTCAATCACCTGTAAAACCATCTAATGTATTTTTTATTTCAGATATTGAATTTTCTCTGTTTATCTTTTCCTTTGAGTCCTTGAACATATTTTTAAGAGCCGTTTAAAGTCCTTGTCTGCTAATTCCAATGTCTGGGTCATCTTGGGGTCTTACACTGTTGACTGCTTGTTTCTTTTGACTCTGAGCCATATTCTATTGTAAACTTGAGAAACATGGTTAGAGACTGAATTCTTTCATATTCCGCTGATGGGGAGTGTTGAGGTTCTGCAACAAAATGTAGGACCAGAAATATTGCCCTGGATTGTTTTTGAAACTACAATCTGCCGCAGGTTGTATTTCAAAAACTGCTTCTCAAAGATGGGTAGGTAGGTAGATAGACAGAGGGACAGACAGACATTAGATAGATAGATGTAAACAGATATTGAAAGCAACTTAAGTGCAGTACCCTTTTCCCACAGAACTTTGAAGACCTTGCTTCACTGCTTTCTCAGTTCAGTTTTGCTGAGGGAACATCTGATGCCACTTCGATTCTTGCTCCTTCGCAGATAACCTAAGTTCTGTGTGTGTGTGTGCATGTGTGTTTGCTTGCTTGCTTGCTTTTTTCTGCAGCATTATTTTTTCTAATTGTACCATTATCTTCTTTGTTTTGAAATTTCACCACATGGAGTCTGTCTGGTTTTTTACTGTATCTTAGAGGCCACTTTCAACATGAAGATGTGTCTTTCTTCAACCCCGGAGCATTTTACTGCTCTCATTTGCTGTTCCTGCCTTTTGGAATGCACACTCGGTGAGTGTTGGGACTTTCTAAACTTATCACCTAATCTTTGTCCATCTGTTCATGCTTGTGGTTTGCATGTTGGTGTACAACTTTCATTTTTATATCAACATTCTGTTCCTTTAAAAATTGCTATGCACAAAAATGTGAACCTGGAGGCTAAAATTAAGTTTTAGTAACCTAAGCAGCCAGAGTAAGCAGTATGCTCATCCCCTTTGTTGACACAATGGTGCTTTAAAAATGTCTGCACGTGACCCTGAGGAGATGCCGAACAGTAACTCAGTCTACCCGTCATCGCTTTGCTAAAAATGTATTTAGTTTGGGGTAAGTAAACACACATTTTTATTACATAAACACCAGCAAAAATGGTAAACTCTATGAAGGTTAGCTATCAAGGAGACATCGTGTTGAGTATGGCTCTAATTCCTTAGCACAATCTTAAAGTTCACTAACGCTATCTTCTGCTTTGACAATTGGTTCCTTTTTCCATAGCTGAACTTTATATTTTGAAGCTCACTGTTCGTTCTTTCTTATCATAGCTTATTCTCATTACTGTTGTCAATGAATGCTTCATTATACTCCCTCCCTCTTAGGTTACTGCTTGTATTTATTTTAAGGTTTTTTATTTTCTGTTTTACCTCTGTTCATTGGGAGCTATTTTCTATACTTGTTTGGTCCCTTTCTTTCATGGTGTTGTTTTTTCTCAAATGGTAGGTGATTTTAGATTATCTGTTCTTATTTTTTTTTTGAGGTTCTCATTTGAATCGTGCATTTCTTCAATCAAAACAGAAATTTCATTTTGCCTTTTTATTTATTTTTTATTTTTTGGTGAGAAAGATTGGCCCTGAGCTAACATCTGTTGCCAATCTTCCTCTTTTTTCCTCCCCAAAGCCCCAGTACATAGCTGTGTATCCTAGTTGTCGGTCATTCTAGTTCTTCCTTGTGGGATGCTGCAACAGCGTGGCTTGATGAACGGTGTGTAGGTCCGCACCAAGGATCCGAACTGGTGAACTCCGGGCCACCAAAGTGGAGCATGCGAACTTAACCACTATGCCACTGGGAAGCCCCTCATTTTGCCTTTTTAGAAGTTTTTTTCTTGCATATATTCTTTGTTGTGGTTCATTCGGTTCTGTTTTTTCTATTAACCCAATTCCATCTATTAGCTATCTTATGGGAATTCCTTATAATTTTTGGTTTACATATAGTATATACATATATATTAGAGAGGGAGATTAAGTATATGTATCTATAAATATATTATAAATATATATACTATGTCTAACTATATACAAATATGATATATCCTTTACTTATGATATATGCTGCCTTAGCTTTATAATTCTTTAAAACTTTTTATTATATACACGATACTTTCATTTGGAAGTGAGGTAAATTTGCATGCAATCTGCCGTTGTGGCCCAATTTCCACCTACTTTGCAAACTGTTAGTAAAATCATTAATGTATTTTTATATCTTTCCATTACACTAACCATTATTTTTTAAAATTATGCATCCCTATTGATCCTAGGGTAGCATTATTGAAGTGTTAATTGCATTAGAAGATGATCTTTAATTGAGATACAGTCATCTTTGTAGCTGAAAGAACTGGATGTCATTTGACACTTTAGTGTCTGTATTTTCAGATTTAAAATATAGATGTACTCTATGATAGAAGCCCAGCCCAGTTTTCCTCATTGGAAGAAATTACCTGCTCATCAAATTAAATGACAGGAGTGAAATTCTACTACAGTGTATATAATATATATAGAAGGCATTATTTCATTTCTTCTTGTTCAATTTAAATCTCTTTGAGAGCAAGGATCATTTTTAGTTTTTCCTGTGCATCTTATGTCTGTGGCGTGGATGAATTACTCAGAGTTCGTCAAACAGGAAGCTTTTCCCACGTTGGACGCTTTCGCATAGGATGGTCCCTCTGCTTAGACGTCTCACACTCCTCCTCCACTGATAGACTTGTATTCTTCTTCAAGACGCAGTGAAAGGCGGGCCTCCTCGTGGAATTGGTCCTCTGTAGCCCAGCCTCCGCCAGCTGTATTCCAGCCAGAGCCCCAGTCGACCGCGTCCTTCACCGCACTGCAGTGTCAGTCTCCACGGAGCCCGCGGGCATGTGGAGGTGCACCGCTTCATTTCTCCAGTGCCGGCTGCGTGCTAATCCCTCAAAACACTCAACTGTGTCCCAGACTAGTATGCGCTCTTTGAGAGCAGGGGCCCTGCCTCTTTTCCCTTTATTTTCCTGGCACATAACAGTAGTCACTTCAGTGTTTGTACTGTGCCATCACTCTTCCAAGTAATAATTGTGTATATTTTTTCTTCATCTACTCATTATAACAAACCCATGAGATAGGTAATACTTTTCCATACATTTTAAAGAGAAAAAAATGAAGGCACAGAGAGATTAAGTAAACTCTTCAAGGTCACACAGCTAGTCAGTGTCACAACCAATATTCAAACCCAAAGAGGTGATCCTCAGAGTGTGTGCACTTAAAACTACACTGAAGGGGACCAGCCTTGTGGCACAGCAGTTAAGTTCACACATTCCCCTTCGGCAGCCCAGGGTTTGCAGGTTCGGATTCCCTGGTGTGGACATGGCACTGCTTGGCAAGCCATGATGTGGCAGGCGTCCCACATATAAGGTAGAGGAAGATGGGCATGGATGTTAGCTCAGGGCCAGTCTTCCTCAGCAAAAAGAGGAGGATTGGCAGCAGTTAGCGCAGGGCTAATCTTCCTAAAAAAATAATAAAAAAAAAAATACACTGAAGTAGAGACTTCATAATAGATTTAATTCACATGCATGAGAAGAGTGTAAAGCTCACCGCAAATTCCCAAAAAACCTCATAGCTTCTAAATGACCTTTTGTGTGTGTATCCACTCCAACATTTAATATAAAAAGCTCTATTTATAAAAGTGAACAGGATAATTTCTTCAAAGATCTGCACCAATTTCCCTATGATATTTATAAACTAGTAAACAGAAGTTTTCAATAATTTTTACCATTAAATTTAAGAAAGTATTTGCAACTTGCCCTGCTTATTGAGAACACATTTTACCATACCACCACCTTTCCAAATCAAAGTACAGGATCAAACAGAGAGATGTGGATACACAGTATCTCAATACAGAGAAGTCTGGTTTATGCACTTGCAAATGTTCTTGTAAATTTCAGGACAAAATTGGCTTATTCTTTGCCTATTTATTTATGGGCATAAACAACCAAATAGAGATTAAAATTCAAGCATCAATTTTGTACTACATTGGAAGAAATGCTTTTGTTTTAAATTCTGCACATAAATGCAAAATATCTAAATTTTAAAAAGTTGACCTTTTATTTTCAAACTCTATGTCTATGAATATTTGAGATTCATTTTTGTATATTTTTCAACCATGTCTCATTTGAGAACGGCACATGTAGAAAAACATAGAAATGTCTTCTTTGTTCTGACAAAATTTCTGTAGGATAAATTTTAAAAATATTACCCAATACCAATTTAAATAAATGTTAAATCAGTTTTCTTCCATCAGAAATAGCCTCATTAACTCAACAAACCAAGACCTGCAAAAATCACAGCCTACACACACACTCACACACAAAGTTAAATATACCCGTCTCTGCATGCTGAGGTATTTCATTCGAGCCTCCCCAACTCCCTATGTCCGCAAGTAATAATACTGCACATCCCTAGGTTTATTTCACTTCCTTTTTACTCTTCTCAAGCATTGTCGTAAAAATAAATGAATATTGTTCCACTGTGCATGCTTTTTACACTCCTCATGATGAGAATGGATTCATGATAACCCATTTATTTTCTTTTCTTCTAACAATCTTTGCAGCAAGAATGAGATGCCTGAATTTTAATGCCTAATATGATCTTTGGAAGACTATAAACTTTTAATAGACTTTAAACATAAAGTGAGGGAGAGGATAAATAGCAGGGAAGTCTGCAGCTTGTCGCAGGAAATCCTGATTAATAGCTTTCTGATTGCGTCAGACCACCCTGGATATTTTCTGAAAACAATTGGTTCATTTTATTGCCAAATAAATTGTAATTGAACTTACCAACTTCTAACCAAATAAAAATCTAAATGAAGGGGAAGAGACAGAAGAGCACACATTTCTTTATGTGAGATAACGTCTAGGATGTGTCTCATTTTATTTGCTCTCTGCACTATTTGTTCCTGTTCATTTCATGTGATAAATACAACAGGTTTAAGATGACAAAGGTTTTCTTTCTAGACTTGACCCTCTCTGCGATTCTTTCTTGGGTAACCGTAAATTAACATAAAGTCAGAAATATTCAACATTGTCTTTAAAATCTCAAGGGCAAAATCTGGACTGATTTCAGTGGTATGCAAGCACAGAATTTAAAGCCTTCTTGGAAAAAAATCTCTTCTGTCATTAATATCACCCTACAAACACTTTCAAATACTACGTGATATGAAATTTTGTTCTGTGTTGAAAATTTTTAAAAACAAATTTTAAGTATTATGGTGTTCACGGCTCTTTAAATAAACTAGCTTTTCAAGGCCCAAATGTAACAAAAATGCAAGTGAGCTTTATAATCAGGAAAAAAAAAATGGACTTAGGCATTGATAATGTGCAAAAGGTTCAAATCATATATATTAATTTTCTTGTATTGACTTCTTTTTAAAATATAAAATGAAATTTGTTATTACTTAAAAGAAAAGCAAGAACCTAATCTCTAGGGGTGATAAAATACTATAAATGATTCTTCCAAAATTGCATCTCCCTTTAAATGGAGGGAAGAAGAAAAGAAAACAGTTAAAAAAAAAAATTAGTTGGTATTGCCACAATATACTCAACCCCCTGAGCTTTGTCTTTTAAATCAGTATTCTGCTGTTAAATAATAAAAGAAAAGTCCCATTATTTTCCCAGCTTCACTTTGCTTAAAGTGATTGATGTAGAATTTTACTGCCATCCAATGGCAGCCTCCTAATATAGCTCAAGTAAATGTCTAAAGCTTTTTGATCAAACTGCAGTCTAGGGAATTTAACTTATGTAGAACACTCAGAACTTGCCTCAATACATCTCTGTTTGTTACACAGGGAGAAAGAAATATGACTACAGTTTCAATTGATTGTGCGTTCTCCAAATTCAATTTAACAGTGAATTACTAATATTGCTGAACATAATTACCTAAATGAATAAATCAACCTAGGCTGCCTCACTCGAGAGAACATTAGAGCATAGTATTAATTTTTACATGCACCTCATCATATTAGTTTAAAAGGTTTCTTTTTACAACTAACAGTCTTTTCCTACCAGGCAAAATGGCCTTTATTAAAAGACTGTTCCCAGCTTTACTTCCGGTGTTTGGAAGTCATTTGAATCGTTTTAGCTGTTACTGTAGATCATGTAATTTCTGATTAAGGTTAAATTGCATACTGTTTTAATTATAATCTCCATTTCTAAATGGTTGAGTATTTAGATCATTTCTCAAAAAGGCAAAATAAAAAATTAAGTCTGATTGATATGAATGAGTTTGTGCTTTAAATATTCAAGCTTAGTTATTTAAAATTCTTGATTTGAGGTAAAAGAGTTGATGGGTAATAAACCAATTTTATTTTTCATTAACATCAACTAAAATGTAATATGTTTGATATTATAGGTAAATTGCTAATGCGAAGCAATATTATTTGAATAAAACTTCATAAAGGATACATTTTATGATTTTTATATATGAATGACACTTTGCTAAAATATAAAAAGTTTAGTTCAGTAATTGATTATTTTAAATAAAAGGCAAACAGTTAAATATCTGACTTGTAATTTAAAAAGACTTGGCAATGTTATTTTAGTCAACTAAATGTTTTAAAAGTGTGTGAGTGTGTGTGCGTGTGTGTGTATAAAAACAGCCTCAGGCTTTAAATATGTTTGGGTACTCCTGAACATCTGAGACCAACGATTCAATGGAATTGAAACACAATAACATATTTATTTCAATTTATTTTGCATTAGAATATTTAATTCCAATTTTTCTTTCAGTTAAAACCTCACAATGTTATTGTTTTTCTAAAAGATTTCCAAATTAAGTCTGAAAGATTTTTTAGAAAAATTAGGGCAGACTTCACGCTGAGAGAGATTTTGTACAGAGTGTAAAACAATTCCAGGAAGTTTGAATGGAAATAGATAAACTGATGAGCATTTTCTAATATTAGATGAAATTTGAGGACTTGGTGTTTACAGAGTGAAGGAAGAGGCTGACTGCCACTGTGTGCGCTGGGAACCCTAGCTTATAACGTTTGATTTGCAGAGGTGCTGCAAATCACAAATCTAGAGAAAACACTGCAAATTTGACAACAATGAAATCGGACATTTAATCCTAGGAATTTCAAGATAGTAAATGCTGAAAATAATTATTGTTTTTGTCTGATAGCTTTTTCAAATCTTTCATTTCTCTACAGTGGATTTGAATTTTGTTTTACACATTTAACAATTATACCACTACTTAAATCCTCCTTTCTAACCTAATGCTTTTGGTGTGATCGCTGAAAATCTGTTTTAATAATGTCTGTAGAGGAAATCTAAAGTTCACTCTGCCTCCGCTATGTTATTTACTAGATTAGAAACTAACCTCAAAAATAATATTGTCAATAGAAAAATCAGTTGCTTAGTGTATTGAGACATTTCAAGAAGTTTGAAATAAATTTAAACTAATTCTCATCAAAAGTTTTGTTATATTTGTACTATATTTTATATACTACATATTTGCATAGTATAATTTATATACGACATATACATACATACAAATATATTTCTACACTATAAAATAGTGCTTTTAGAAAGTTTTATATTTGGACCTCTATTATTAAATTTTAGGAAACAGTTTCCATTTGTGAATGATGTCTTAAAGGCACCAAATAAATTTTCTTCATTTAAATGACATTACTCTGCCAATTCTCTTTATATGTGAAGGGTATTTTGCTTACCACCACACAATCCCCTGTCTAATATGTGCTCGTGAGCATTGTGTCCACCTGCATGTGTGTTCAATCAATTAAATCAAAGAATAAATACCATTTAGGTTTTACTACCTAAAACTCACTCGCCACGCTTTGATCATTTTCTCCTCTAACGCAACAAACAAGGAAGACATTAATTTCTTCATTCTCTGTAAAATATGGAGAGTCTTGAAATGTTTCAATTACTTGAAACATCTTGTTCTATAATGATTTTAATTTCCTTTTCATTAGCAAGAATACGACAGATTATTTAAATATTATTTACAATATGTTCATTCACTGTAACTCGGGGAAATATCTGATTTGTTTTTAATTGAACATATTAAGGGATGTGATAATCAACTCACATCTATATCTTTTGTTTAATGTGATAAAAAGACTGATATGCAAATTGGTATAGAGAAATATTTAATGAGCTTGTGATCTTTTTAACTATCAATGGTATATACTACTATTTCATATTAGGTCTTAAATCTGACTTAAGGAAACATATTTTAATGTGAAATGAGTACTATATCAATGTATGAACATTTTCTTGTGTGCTAATTTTTTATGCCCACAATTATCAAGTATACTTACGGTGGCTTTCTCAGATGTAGAGAGTGAAGTAGGAAAAAAAATGCACATACACCAAGAGACAGGGCTGAGTAAACTTCTAGGCTGTACATCTTTGATGATATAAACGTTCTAAGACATAATTAGATAATTTGCTTTTTTTATCCAATAAGCACCTTGCTGCCAAACCTAGGCTCTTATCTTGGCATTACATTTTTAAAAATTATTTGGAATAAAACCTGTTTACAGTAAAGCTGTTGTTAAGTTACAACATCCTCTTTGCTTCTGTCCTTGAAACTAAAAATCTTACATGATGGGTAGCACAATTCCTTGCCATGACACAGAAGTTCCTACAGCTTTCCAATTTCATCAGAAATGGAGAAGCCCATTATGTTTCTGCAAGACAGCATTGCTGAAGGCTCTGCCAGCATCTAATAAAATGATAGCTATTTTGAGTCAAGCATGCTAATATCAGATCCTATCAAACCAAAGAATTTCAGAAGCTCAGAGTCTGGTCTTTCTTCCTCCAAAGACAGCATCAACATCTGATCAAGATAAAAGAAAAACTTCTGATGAATATACACTACATGATTAAAACCCTAAGTCCCTATGGTTTAAACCTTGAAGACATTTTAATTATCTATTTAACATCTTGCTATTTCTGGAATTCTGACTGAGAATGTTTCTGACATAGTATTTCATGGAATGTCCTTTTCTCATACTGAGCTGCTTTTATACTCCAGATGTAAACACCAAAGCTTGCCTTTCATCTTTTTAAACTCCATTACATAAAAGGAAAGGTAAAAGTCCTAAAGATCGCTTTTTCATTGAGTCTCCTGTATATAATATAGATTATAAAACTAATAACTTTCTCTTAAAAATAGAAATCTAGTTATTTTCCTTAAACTTTTAAGCACTTTTCAAGAGCATATTTAAGAATTCTTTGATTGTCCTGATCTAATGTTACTTCTTTGAGAAGGAAGAGAAAGTTATTCTAGACATGATACACACTGAGATGTCTGCTTCTTTCACAGGAATTGTCATTACTCAAAATGTGCACTAATTGTTTCATTTGACCAAATTAAAAATTACAGGAAGAAAAATTTCCCCTAAAATTTCAAAATAGTATTTACTAAAAAAATTTTCACCTAAAATAAAGTTGGCCTCAGCTAAGTTTAATAATTCTAGCTAAACTAAGTTCTATGAAAACCTTGGAAGAAAATTTGAAGTACCATGTATTAAGGCAATTAGTATCACATTCTCAGATACTCAGAAAGCAACTTATTAATTTTTTACAAGGATAAAAGAAAAAGGAAACAAATATAAACCTTATTATAGTCTACAGTCTGTGATTTTTGTTCACATTTTTTGCCATTTCTTTATATCTTTCCAGAAGATTTAGTTGTGTGTCTCTATGTAGCTCTGCATACCTCTGAAGGTTTAATTGTGTAGTTTTGTAATTGCATATTCATTTGACTTCTGAAAAAATGAATAGCCTACCATGATACATTTTATATTGGCACACATATCCCAGAATATATATGGTCATGAAGCTGTAACATTTGTAGTTGGCTACAAAATAGGTAAAGTTAAACAATATTTGTTTCTGAAATGTGCCTAATTTATAATCGGATTTGGACAAGAAAATATGCTCTCCTTTGGGTTTATCGACCTTCTGGCCCTGATGGTCGCTCGGAGGAGACAGATTTCCTCTTAGAAGGGGGTATTTGCTAACTAGGATTGAAAGCGTCATGGTGGCACGCTCCCAGATGACCACTTGAGATCCATCGCTGGCGGATCAGCAGAGCAGGTTTGATTGCAACTGCATGAAGCCAAGTTCCTGCTGTCCTGGCTGCAAGGTTGAGCTTCTTTTGTTTGTAGCAAGAGGGAGGTGATGCTTGATTATCTACTTACCTCTAAACCTTAAAGCTTAATTTTGGCCTAAAAATTTCTTAAAACTGAAGCATTTCACTTAATTTCATGAAAGTGAACAATAAGAAGCAGTCCTTTCTGTTTTCTTGTTCATGTTCCATCTACTAACGGCTGGAATGAACCTCTCTTTAATTTTAGAACGGCCTCTGAACAAAAGTAACAGGTAAACAAGGTCCCGAGGCCTGGACCCAGAGCCAGCGCTTTCACACAAAAAAGCAAGACTGAAAGAGAAGACACAGAGGCTCTGAAGTGTCCGTCAGATGCGCTGGGAGTCCCTTTGCCTGGCGGTCAAGACCTTTTTGCACTTGGTTGGAGCTTTGTTCTCCTTTCAGGACACAGCATATGTCCCACTTCCTCTATGACCTTTTCCTTATATAACCTTACATCCTCTGGCGTGGACGACATCATGTAGAGGAGTAGAAAACCTTCAGTAGATTGTGAAACAAAATAGTTGCAAAGTAATGTAGAAAATAATGGGAGATAGGATAAAAAATTATGTGTGTTAGATTACTAAGAAATTTGAATGACAGTTAAAGGCATGTTTAGACTTTGAAGAACCATTAAAAGCATGCTTTGATATAGTGCTTGTGTTTCACACTTTGGTGTCGCTTGTTTTCAGAATTGATTATATATTGATGTCAGAGATAATAATTTTCATATATTTTGCATCAACATATTAATCTCTAACATTCCAAATGTGCAGTACATGCTCAACAAAATGTTCTTGAGCTGAATGATGAATGAATAAGATTAATATTTAGTAAACTAACTGTATTCAATGTAACATGCATCATTCTCACAAATCTTCATTGTTAATATTAAAACATTAATAAATTTTATTTATTCAAATAATTCATGGCAAACATAATATCATCAATCTCAGATACAATAATTAGCTCAGTGATAAAACTATTAAGAGGGTAGCATGTAATTTGTTACTAAATATAAGTTATAGAAAGTATAAATGGATTCTGTCCAAGTTTGTCCTTGTGAGAAACTTAGCAGCAAATGCACGTCTTACTCAAAGTTTGCTCTGTATAAAGTTTCAAAGGGAGGACACATTAATATTACACATTATAAACATTTGCTAATTTAATTTTTGAATGATTAAGAGCACAGAAAAATACATTAAAATTTTACAGAAAAATATTGCCTATCCTTCATTAGGCAGAGACAACTTTGATAAATTAATAGGCAGAGTTTTCACTGGATCACAAGATGCTTGTGTTCATTGGGATTGGTTGTGTGAAACCATGCTCAACTAAACTTTGAGAGAACATACGAGCGCATTTTATACACCTAGAAGATGGCTCGCTACACATTATTCGCTGTCTCTTGGAGCTTGGTCACCTCCATCCCTGCAAGGGTCTGGGGCAGGCCGGGTCTTCCTGGCCTGCTGGGTAGATCGTCTTTGTGTCCAGATCAGATCAATTTTTAGAATTGTCAGTTTCTGGGGTCACTCATATGAGACAGTCATTATCTCTGTCTGGAGTGGTCAGTCTGAACCATCTGACTAAGGGTGTCTAGAATCATCAGAACGTTTACAGTGGTCAGTGTATCTGGAACAGACAATATGTCCAGGATGGAAGAGCCTTTCTACTGGGAGTGGTCTACACAGCCTGCTGTAGGATCAGTCCATTAAGACTGGTGGACATATGTTGTACATTTCATTCATGCACAGTACTCGGTGAAGCAAATGATAGCCATATATCAAAATTCTCAGGAATCGTTCCCCAATTTTCCAGCTGGGTGTGGTTTTATATGATCACAGTATGTCTATAAGAATACTATGCTCAGTTGAACTTTGGGAAAACATGCATCACTGCTTCATATGACAAAGGTAAGTAAAGTCTACTCAATGTCTCATAGTTTTGCCAAGGCCACCAGAACACTTGCAGCTTAAAAGTTTACTGTAGAGAGTGCATATGTGGATCTCTCTATATATTTATAGACAATGAAAATACCTGCCATAATAATAACAGTAATAAAAACAACAATTTATTGGGCACTTACTAGAAATCAGATATCAAAGGGAGACGTAGACACAAAAGCATTTAGAAAAGAAAATAAGTTGACTTGAAGAAAAGTTTTCATTGGAGTGTAAATTTCAGCAGAATTAGTTCTTAAAGTTAAAAAAAAGAAAATGAACTAGGCATTTATCAAATTTGTAGTGAGTGTTCATGGTAGAAAATCAGTAACTTTCTTATGTGATTATCATGTTAACAAAGATTGCCACGTATCTTCAGACACCACATTGCAAAGATCAGGATAAAATTATTTCCCCTAGGGAGTCGGTAACTTACAAGAAAAGTACAAGATCTGGTTTAATTTGGAGACTAGAAATAGAATAATCTGGTTTTTGTTGTTGTCATTGTTGTTTACTTGCTGTGTTTTTGTTTACCTCAGGGTGTAAAGTACTTCTTTCTCTTCCCTTGATATAGAATATGATGTGAACCACCCTTCTTTAGCTAGAGCAGGGCAATGTGTCAGATTATTTCTTCACAAACATTGTGCTGAGTACCTCATTTCGCTTAATTCTAACAACAAACCAATGATGTTCGTAAGGTGCTATTTACTCATCGAATTTAAAATTATACTGGAGGTGAAGTTTAATTTGAATTAGTAGTACATTAGGCTTAGTAAATAATTTAGTGAGCCCCCTTGAGAATGATCCAAAATGCCAGCACCCACTTGTACCATATGTGTGGTCAATATTATTTTCTGTTAGAGACTCATGATGAGATTACAGAGAAATTAGAAACTAATTAAGCCTATAGAACCAAACTTTTCACTCCCTAGCCCATTATATGCAGCCTATTACTCCTCCAGGAGCTTCTTAAACTTCTCTTTAACAAGCTGAAAAGACATTATGAAGATGAATGTATCAACAGTTCTAATACATATTTGCATATGATTAACAATGCAAGAATAAAACACTCAGAACTATGCTTGGTAGGATGTAGTCCTTTTCCTTCTGAGCTATATATCCCAGGCCTATTGGTGAATGGTAATATAATTTATACCATAAATTATCTTCACTATTGAAAAATTAGTTTAAGAAACAGTCTGAATGAAGTAGAAAACAGTCTGCATTAAGTGAATTTTACATTTTTAAGAAATGTAATTTATTTTTCTTTCAGATACATTCAATCATAAATCAGCTAACAAAGTATTTTTAAGTAAGACTTCCTTCTGAGCTTTTGCCAATGAATGGATCAAATTCATGTGTAATTGGCATCTATTTGTTCATCTATAATTAAAGTGCTAACACTCTTAAAATTAGTTTGTAAATTAAAGTCTAGTGGAACCAGGACTGCATTGATCATAAAATAAAAAATTAACTTTAGTTTTGCTTATGTTTAATTGCATTTTTCTTTTTCATTCTATGTAGTGAAGGATCACAAAGACAGGGCAGGAATCTGGGCCTGGATACTAATATTGGAGTGGGGACTACAGAAACGGAGCAGGCTAAGCTGGGTTGAGGTTGCCAATAAGTCCTGAAATGTCCACTGCCTTCTGGGATGTACCAGATGCACCCCCTCCCCCATCCTCACAGCATCTGCCAGGGTTCCAACATGCCGTGTCTCACCTGAAATTGTGTAACAACCTCTTCTCTGCCTAGCTGATCTGCCTGTAGGTTGCCCCCACCACTATCTCTTTTCCACATTAAACATCAGAGTTTGTTTCTAAAAAGAGAGAAAATCAAATTTCACTTCCCTCTCTAAAAACTACACCTTGATTGAATAATAAGTACCTAATTTCAAAGCATCTAATCTGAATTTCCACTTCAATCTTTCACCACCAATCTCCCCCTCCGCTCTCCACCTCCACAGCCCTGTGCCCCTGGCTTGGTCCATACATGCTCGAATCTACTCTCAATTCTTCCGGCCTTTCCTCTGTTCTCCAGTGGGACCCACTAGGCCATTGCTCTGAACATTCTCTTCTCTCTGCTTAGGAGGTGACTAAACCTCTTTCCTCCTCCACATCATTAGATTTTAACGTCTTTAAAATGCAGAGACAATCCCTAGTTTTTGAAGATTCCTTAACTCTGGGTAAAATTAATCATCTATTTCTCTGTCTCTGTTTCTTCTCTCTCTGTCTCCCTCTGTTTCTCTTCCTGTCTCTCGCTCCCTCACAGTACTGGATGCATAGATGGAATCATTTCTATCTTCCTAGAACACTTAAGCGAATTACGTTATATGCTAGTGAAAGGATAGAGCAATATATTCTCCAAGGTCACTTGCTGTTTGAAGAGGTGAGGAGTGCCCCACCAAAATCATCAACATTGAGACGAGAGTCACAAAGGCAGAGTGACAGAGCATCAGACACAAGGAGATCTGTCCGTCTTGTTACTTCTAGTTCACCCGGGAAAACAAAGTTTCCCTACAAACACAGGATGTACTCTCCTGTCTACAGCGCGAGCAGTTCAACGACAATAAAGGGATGGCTAAACTGATTCAAGGGGAAATGCAGGGCCCAAGTTCTATGCAAATATAACATTTACAAATTAGTAAAGCTGAAGTTTTAAGCATTCCAATTGTGAGATTGTGTCTTTTATATAAAATAAAGCAATGCAGGTAAAACTATTACTTCTGTTTTCATTTGGGTTGTTACCAAGATCATCATCTCTGTTCTTGTTAATGTTACCTCCTTTGGATTCCCCGTGTAGATTTAAACTAATGCTTTCTGCATCAAATGTTTTGCTAGGCAAAACTAATCCATTTGTTGAGTTAAAGAATGTATCAGTTAAGCTATTGTCCTAACAATGCTGTATAATCACCCACACCAGAGCACAGTACAATTCACAGAAAGCATGTATTTCTTGCCCTTGCATCTGCAGATTGGCTGGGGTTTGACTAATCTAAGCTGGGTTTAGCTGGGCTTGGTTTGATCTCATTCTGCTCCAGTGTGTCCTCTTTAAACCAACAGCTAGCCAATTATTTTCCTCTCGTGATGAAAGATGGGAAGGCAAGAGGACAAGTCCAAATACCAAGCACATTTCATGTCTCTGTTATGTCCTACGTGCTAATATTCCATTGGCCTCTGTCAAGAGTCAAGACGCTGGAAAGTATAATGCTACCATGGAAAGGGTGAATATTTGCTAAACAATAGAACTATCACTGTAATTTTGTCTGAGTCTAGTCAGACAGCCTTTATTTTGCGAACATTCAGATTCAAGTGACTTGCACATATTTCCTCTCCTCCAGGAACCCACGCCCTGAGAGCTTTCCCCTTGCTTCTGATTTTAGAAGTGTTCAGTTGCCAGATCTTCTTCTCACCTCCCATGACTGCTATTCTCCACTCCTCCAACCATCTCCTCACTTATTTTAGGGCCAAAGTGAATCATATCTCGACTGTAAAGTTTTATTGGTCCTGCATCTCACAGTTATAAGGATTGCTATGTATATTACTAGTACTTGTGACATTATTTTTATGGGAAAATGTGGTACTATTTCCAAACACCTGATTTTCAAATAATTTTGTAACATAATATATTTTACATGTGGGACCATATATATATTATTTATTTAACTAAATACTCTCCATGGCTAATTTGTTAGCTAGTACTACAATTCAAATAAACTGTGAAAAATTGGAGAAGTTAATAACATAAGTAGTAAGGATTTCTGGTTAAATGCAAGGTAATTTGATCTGTTAACTTCAGATTCTTTTCTTATTGTAAAAATTAATGTATTACCTACTTATGGGGAATTTTATCTCTCAATGACCAAAAACAGTTGTCAAAAGGGTCAACATATAAGATTACACTAATTCCATATGATAAACTTTGACATTATTTTGTCTTCTGATTATAAAATTCCTTCCTATATTGCTAAAGATACACATGGCAACCTAATTTGTTGTGGGCCTTTTTAGGACACCTTTTAATAGTGGTTCAGAAAATTGAATTAAATTTATATATTTAATAGTGTTGTGATTATGGCCTAATTTTTATGAGTAGGCTTATTGTCTTTTAAATAACGATACATGATACGCAAGCAAGAGAATATTCTTGAGCCTTTACTAATTTTGTTTAGATGTTGTGTATAGTTCCTTGTTGTTAAAGAGACAGGAGTTAATCAACAGATCATAGATTTAGAGAATTAAATATCCCAAATGACAGGAATATATTTCCCAGATCCAAGATCAAGTAAGTTGCCATGGAAAATTATTAACAAAGGCCTCATTCAGGAGGATTTCAGACACTAAACTACGCTTACCAGCGTTAGTAGCATATTGTGGTACAAGGACTGAATAAGGTTTTATGATGAATGTTTTGCTGTGGTTGCAGGTAGATTCTCGTTTCTGGTCATGAAGACTGCGCCCCTCTCCTCTCCAGTGTGAACTGCAGTGCGTCCCTGAGGTTTTGGGGGGGGACTTGACACGGAGGATGAGAGCACAGGGGCAGAATCCTTGGTTGGCCTGTAACGCTCTATGATCTTTCACAAGGTGACTACAAAATGGCGAGAACAGATGGCCTATCTTCTGCTTCAAATTTGATGTTTCAATGAAAAACATTATCTTAAATTCATGTTCTTACTGGAAATGGTTAAATCCACTTTTACTCAAGATTTACAGTTTAATCCAAAGACTCTTTAATGTTACAAAGAAATATAAAGTTACCCTAAGTTAAAATTGATTGATGGACATTGAAGTAACTACAAACATCTGCAAAATTCTTCTTAATGTTGACATAAATAAAATTATTTCAGGATTTCATTCTGATTTGTGCTTCAATAATGATTTCCCCGTTAGGCACCCCTACAAGTAAATGAATCAATGAATTCCAACCGCATTGAAATGTTTCAGGAGACAGATTTACTTTTGTTTTTAAAAGTGTGCTCTTTAACACTCTTCATTAGAGGTAATGAATCTCTGAGAGAAAAGAACAAATTTTTTAATTCCTAAATACCTGACTAGTAGTATCATTTTTTATATAAACCATTTTCATTCATCATGAATTATTCATGCACCTACCTTAATTTTAATTACCAACCCAACAAAGTTAAAAATCACACTGTACCTAAAAATATAAACACTATCACACTGAAGTCGAGAATGCATTATTCTTTATACATAATTGCTATCATGCTGAGGTTGGGTTGCCACCTTTTCCTGTGAAACCACAAAGAGGTTCTGTATGTATGCCTTCAACATATGCACATGTTAGTTTCTTTTACCCTTGTTAAAAACAGACCCTTTTGGCAATCTTCTTTTTTCTAATACTTTCCATCCGAGAAAGTTTATTAGTTTTACTTTACAGAACCATTCAGCTCATATTGCCACTAAATAGAAGACTTCTCATCAAATAATTGACTCAGTAATATGTAGGAAAGACAGAAACGAGGGCTCTAAGAATCCCAAATTAGAGGTCCTTATAGGAGCCATAGTAGCTCTAAAACTCTAGCATAATTTGCTAGGAGTGGAGTAGATCCATAAGATTGCCTCCAGCAAGGCCAAGAGCTATTCCAGATGGATACCAGGTTTATTACTCCACTTACCTACCCATGAGTCAGTTTCATAACTTTTTCAAATGGTGTAGATCACCTTTCCATGAAACAGGGAAAATGTGATTTCATACTGCATTTCAAACATTGTGTACTTAATTCTCCCGAACACATCTAAATGAACACAATTGAAATAGTGGTTATCCACTTCTTGGTAATAGAAAATATATTTTAAACCTTAAATTTCTAGTTAAAATGCAAGTAGAGTATTAACCCTTAAGTAAATGCCTTCTTTACTGATAGCATTTCAAAAAATTTATAAATTGTTAGCTCTAGATATTTAAGTAACTATAAGAACTTGAAGTATACAACATTTAAACCAAGTTAGAATAATCATTTCAGCATTGGAAAAATTTACATCAAATACATATTATTGGGAAGTTTTTACAAAAACTTAGCTGGAAGGTGAAATGAATAAACTATATTACTAGGTCAGAAAAGCAAATTTCAGGAGAGTATTTTTAGTACGGCATTATTTTTTTAAAAATATATGCATTAACCCATTTAATCTTCATAACAACCACATGGAGTAGATATTATTTTTATAAAGTTATTTACAGATTCAGTAAATGAGGTACAAATAAGTTTAAAAAACAAAAACAAAACTATCCCAGGAACTGGAATTTCAACCCAGGTAGTTTGGTTTCAGACCACAATTTTCCTAATCCAGCCACTCTTAGTAGAAGAGAGGTGATTTCACTGAGCTAATGAAAATAAAAAAGGAACATATAAATATATAGACACACACACACAAATAACCAGTTTATCAAAATGCAAAATATTTCAATATTCAACTTATAAAAACTCATTTCAAAAATTTCTCAAATTGAGTTATGCCAAAATATATTTCTGTTGCTTTTCTATGACTTCAAATCAAACTCTTCAAATTCCTCTAAGTCATACTTTTCTGGGATGTCTCTGATTGTATGCTATACCTTCAAATAATAAAATAAACCCTTCTTCTTAAAACACGAAAAGATGAGAAATGGCATAAGCGAGTCAAGTCTACCTCGTGCTCATCAAAGCTGCACACATCTCTCTTGAGTCACGTTTTATATAAAGGTTGTACTCTTGGAAGACGGGTCCTGAATTTGTCAACACAACATGACAATATTAAAAATATTGTTTTTTGGGCTTTTCCTTACCAATTACATGGATGACAATTTTCGTGGAACTTTGTAAGGCAGAAAATGAAACAACAACTTCCATAATCAGACTCCTCTGTTCCATTCTAAAGAATCCAAAAATTTTCAAGCGCTTTGTGGTTTGTACCTCTTGTCAGTTCTTACTTTCCTTTTGGGACTCAGATGACAACAGCTCCAAATGTGCATAGCTACTGACCCATTTATTCTTAAATTCCATTGCAAGTAGAAACATTGTCAATAAGACAAACAGTTGAACTTAGAGGGACAGAGATTTACTTAAATGGTGAGGTTAGCTAGTTTCCTACCAGAATTTTCATACGTTAGGAATACTCAGTGCATTTTCACTTTGTGTTGTTGACTAAAACTGACCACCGCTGCTATGTTCCAATTTTGCCTGAGTCTTTTAAGCTATCTTACAAACTGAAATTGTATAGGAAAATTCCTATGCAACATAATCCAACAATGTTCTTACTAGTTTGTGAAAAGCAATAAAAAGCCTTTGAACCAAACCCCTTTTTTCATGCTTGCAAAACCATTCTAGGGAATGTCATGTATTAGATTACTGTATGTGTTAGATTCTTTCCCATCATGACTGCGAGAAACTCATTCCGTCTCAAAACACACCCGCTGTAAACCATGACTGTGCCGGGTACTTGCAACAAGTCCAGAGGTGAGCTGAAGCTCACCATAAATTGAGGCTCTGAGAGCTAAATTTTAAATATTCAGGAATTTTGCAAGCTTGTTCTTAAACCATGAGTAGCTTTAAATGGGCCATGGGTTGCATGCTGAAACTCTGCAAAGCCTACAAAATCAGGTCTATTCCCCATCTGAAAGAGCTGGTTTACCAACATGCCACTGGGTCTACCAGATGTGATCATTTCTTCACAATGCCATTTATTAACGTGATTTAAACTAAGGAATCTGTGGATCGTGTACAGCCTGTCACCCTCGTGCCTTATCACTTTCACTCAAGTGGCTGAGTCAAATTATAAAGGATGATTTCCTGCAGGTTACTGGAGAAGGAAATTAATTTTCACAACTTTCCTAGGTTCCCCGTTGCCAACCAGTCACTTCTTGTGAAGAAATAGGAGACAGTTCTGCTGATTTAAAAATGATCTATCAATTTGTCTTAAATGTTTCCCTTCTGTTTTAGCTGAGGTCTTATTAGTCTATGAGCATATTCACCATATTGCCTTGTCTGTTCCTTCCTCATTTATGCCACCAAAGTCATTTTTTTATTAGGCACTACGGAGCCAGAACAAGGTACTTTGCTGCTCAAAGCTAACCGAGGCTCCAAGTGCTCTCACACGAGATCTAGGGAACAGATGGGCCAGTAAAGCAGGGCCATGGTGACCAGCCATAAAAGAGCTCCTCCCAGGGTGTCTTAACAACAGTTGAAGTATTAGAGCCATTTCCTCTAGAGCCATCTGGCTTTGATTTTTTAGCTATTTTTTTCTGTCAACAGACAGAGCCACAAAGTTAAGGAAGCAATAATTCTTCTCTAGTTACTGTAACTGCTGATGCAAAATCGCCAATCTTTCTAAAGCCCCTCAGAGAGTACAGGGACCAATCTCACTGAAGAGTGTTCTGTGGGTTAAAACATGGCGCGACCTAAGGAGGAGTGGTGCCAAGTGACACTGTGGTTTAAAGTGAGCGTCCACGCTCTTCAGGAGTTCTTATAACCATAGATTGAAATGCTGTTCATTCTTCTTATCCCAACTGTAATTGAAGACCCAGTTTATCCTCTTCCATTACGCTTACAAGAACACTTTTTTAAAAATGAAGCAGAGTAATAGCACTCTTGGAAAGTACTCCTCCCCCCACGCCCCACCCTGAGATTTATTCTAACAATAATTGAAGTCATTTTAATGGTACCTAGGAAATGAATTGGGTTGTATTTACTAAAGCTTTATGAGTTCTGATAGGGCCATCACTGCACTTACATAAGGAGTCTCTCATACTTTGTTGAAGGAGAATTTTCCCACTACGAGCGGGGAGGTGGCTGATAAGGTCCAATTGGAAAAGCATTTAGAAGGTGAGGAAGTCAATTAGCAGAGGGAGAAGAAGGGGTGAATGAAAGTACATGGGAGTGTTTGCAAGTTTTTGATGAATAACTGGGCTCAAATCAAAGGTTACATATGGTTATAAAGACAGAGGATTGATGGGCCAAGAGCAACCTTGATGCCAGAGACAAACAAAAAGAGATGTCAGCCACAGTGGTCTCTCCAAAGATACAAAGTTTCAGAAAAGAGATTGGATTTTAGAAATAGTACATTAAGTGGCTGAGTGTGAATTGTGGTCAAAAAGACTAGATGTCACTAAAGAAATAAACCGATAAACAAAACGATGAACCATATTTCAGAAGCCACAGGAACATGGTCAGTTATGCCAAAGGGTGCAAGTTGGGTCTGGCTGGGTCAGCTGAAGCCAGAAACTGAACAATGCATGGATAACAGAAGTCTGCTTCCATTTTGCCCTCTCTTCATGGCACAAGGGTTGATTTTCCAGTTTACTGGAGTAACACAGGAACAAAGTTGATGCTGATGGCAAGATTTCAGTTCTCTTATATTTTTGCAGCTCCTTGGCTCTTTGTTTTGGTTTAAAATAACAGCCCAAGTGTACCATGCCTTGTGCTTATTCTGCAACCAAGTTCTGGCTTTATGGTGTCCCTGATTGAACCAAAAGTCAGGTGGTCATGAGGAAGCAGTGATGGGTTCAGAATGGTTTACTTTCTCTTTGGTTTGAAACTTAAAGGCATTGAAATGAGATCATCTACAACGCCTTCACTGAATGAGAGTAGATCTGCTGAAGAACCAGGTGATAATTAGCATATTAAATCACTCTTTTTGTAATTAGTAAACTTTACTTTTTAGAGCAGTTTTAGGTTCACAGCAAAACTGAGCAGAAAGTACAGAGAGTTATATACCCCTTGTCCATCCCCAACCCCCACAAACCCCCTTCTTCCCCCACTATCAACATCTGCACCGCACTGGTACCTGTGTTACAGCGATGAGCCTACAGAGACAGATCATTCTCACCCAAAGTCCACAGTTTACACTCGGGCTCCCTGTTGGTGTTGCACATTCTATAGGTTTTGAAAAATGCATACTGACATATATCAACCACTGTAGATCGCGCAGAATAATTTCACTTCCCTGAAAATGCTCTGTGCTCCACCTGCTCATCTGTCTCTGCCTCAACCTCCTGGCCGTCATTGATCTTTTCACTGTCTCCATAATTTTGTCTTTTCCAGAATGTCATCTAGTGGGAATCATACAGTATGTAACCTTTGCGCATTGGCTTCTTTCACTTAGTAGTATGCATTAAAATTCCTCTGTCTTTGCATGGCTTGATAGTTCACTTCTTTGTAGTGATAAACAATATTCCATTATCTGGATCTACCACAGTTTATTTACCCATTCTCTTACCGGAGGACATCTTGGTTGCTTCCAAGGTTTCGTAATTATGAATAAAGCTGCTATAAACATCCATGTGCAGGTTTTAGTGTGGACATAAGCTTTCAATTCATCTGCGTAAATACCAAGGAGCTCATTCCTTGTATCACAGCTGTCATTCATTTCATTTATACATAAGTATACATATATTTTTTTCTAAAACGTTGCTATTATTATTTTGAACAATTATCTATTAGACCAATTAAGAACAAGAAAAATAAAAGTTTGATTTCACCTCCCCCTATTCCTCCTCTGATGGTCTTCCTTTCTTTATGTAGATCCAAGTTTCTGACCTATACCATTTTCCTTCTCTCTGAAGAACTTCTTTTAACATTTCTTGCAAGAAAGGTCTACTGGCAACGAATTCCCTCAACTTTTGTTTGTCGGAGAACGTCTTTATTTTCCCTTCCCCTTTGAAGGACTTTTGCAGGGCACAGAATTCTAGGTTGTTATTTTCTCTCCACAATTTAAATATTTCACTCCACTTTCTTCTTGTCTGCATGGCTTCTTAGAAGTCAGATGTAATGTTTATCTTTACTCCTTTATAAGGAAGGTGTTTTATTCCTCTGACTTCTTTCAGGATTTTGTTTTTTATCTTTGATTTTCTGAAGTTTGAACATGATTTTCTCAGGTCTAATTTTTCGTTTTCTGGCTTTGGCATTTTTTCTGTTTGGTGTTCTCTGAGCTTCCTGGATCTGTGGGTTGGTGTCTGACCCTAATTTGGGAAATTCTCAGTCATTGCTGCTCCAAACGTTGTTTCTGTGTCTTTCTTCTCCTCTGGTATTCCCACTGTGTATATGTTACAACTTTTGCAATTGTTCCACAGTTCTTGGATATTCTGCTTTTTTAAATCTTTTTTCTTTTTGCTTTTCCATTTGGAAGTTTCTATTGTCATATCCTCACGCTCAGAAATTCCTTCCTCAGCCGAGTGCAGGCTAGGACTGAATCCACCAACGGCACCTTTATTTCTGTTACAGTGTGAACGTCTAGCATTTCTCATTGATTCCTTCCCTCTGTCTACATTATCCATCTCTTCTTGCACATTTAATCCCTTAGCACATTAATTAACTTTCTTTCTTTTTTTTTGAAATGTGCAATTCCCAAGAGCTTGCTTGAGCAGGTAAACTCAGGGTGACGTTTTGTTTTGTTTTTTATTTAAAGATTGGCACTGGAGCTAACAACTGTTGCCAATCTTCTTTTCTTCTTCTTCTCCCCAAAGCCCCCCAGTATGTAGTTGCATATTCTAGTTATAGATCCCTCTGGACGCCACCTCAGCATGGCATGATGAGCAGTGCCATATCCGCGCCCAGGATCTGAACTGGCAAAACCCTGGGGCATTCAAGCCGAGCGCCCGAACTTAACCACTTGGCCACGGGACGGCCCTAATCAGTTTTTTTTAAATTCCTGGTGTGAGAATTCCAACGTCTTTGCCATATCTGACTCTGGTTCTGAAGCTTCAGTCTTTTCAAACCACTTTTTCCCCTTTTAATTGCATTGTAATTTTTTGTTGAAAGGTGGACATGATGTACCCGGTAAAAAGAATTACAGTAAACATGCCGTTAGTGATGCGGTGGTGCGGCGCGGGGGGACGGGAAGCGTTCTGCAGTCCTGTGAGTAGGTCTCAGTCTTCTGGTGAGCCTGTGACCCTGGACTGAAACTTCACCAGTACTCCCCAGTCTCCCGCTTCTCTCAGGTGGGACGGGAACACTAGAGGGAGCTGGAGGTGGTGTTTCCCTTCCTCCGGGTGGATTAGGCTCTAATAAAATCCCAGCAGCAGATTAGGCTCCGGGAAAGCACTACCTCCTGAGGGCAGGCCTTGTGAAGAAGGACAGAATGCTCTGGTCTATTTCAAAATGTTTCCTTTTCCCCTCTGCCCGCTGGGGCCACTAGGGGATTTTTCTCTGATATTCACTCTGCGGATCTGGTTGAGCTCCTGGAGGTAAAAGTCACAAAAGCATGAGGATCCCCTTATGACTGGATACTCCTGGAGTTTTTAACTCTCAGGTTTGTTCAGACTGAGCCTCGAGCGATTTGTCAATCACACTTCCGGTTTTATTATCCAGGCCCTGGTTCCTACGGAAGTTTCTGCTCATGGATTTCTGCTGTGGCATATTTTTCTTCTCCGTGTGAATCCATCTGCCTCCCCATTTCAGGGCAGCAGCTTGCCCTGTGATGTCACTTCTCTTCACCGTTCTAAGAAGAGTTGTTGATTTTTGAGTTTATTTTTCCCTGTTGTCAGGACAGAGTGGCAGCTTCTAAACTCTTTACAGGCTGGACCGGAAACTAGAGCTCAACCACACTGTTTTGAGATCTTGAAGAACTTACTTGAAACAATGACAGTAAAGTCTGCCAATAAAATGACCTAAGACATCGAGATCAAGCAGAAGTAACACTGAACATTTTGAATTGCAGAAGCTGATATTCTGTTACTAATTTTCTCTAAGAAAATGACAGGGAGCAGGGTTTAGGACTATCAAGCAAGAAAGGGCGGCTTAATTGAATTCAAAAGGAGTTAGATATCTTAACATTGACTTAAAGGTATTCTGAAGTCATCTTTAACTTCACAAAAGAATAAAATTACTTATCAACAAATTGTTTTCTAACAAAAGTAATTTGTTTTAATTTTTTAACATCACACACCCCACACTCACACATATTTTTGTTAGTTAAAGTGCTACCTATTGATTTAGTGGCAAAATAATACAAAGGAACTAACATACCAAATTATCCTCCACACATATATATTTTAGGTGACTTAGAGGGTCACTTCTGTGTAAAGATTGTGCAAAAATCTTTCAATTTGTTCTATTTAAAAAACAAAAATAAACACAAAATCAGAACAAGAACAAACAAAAGAAAATAAAATCATTTCAACAAATGTAAGGGATCAGTCTACACAATTTCCCTGGGAAATCTCTAAGGGCTAAATTAAATGAATATACATAAGATGCTGAGGAACACGTCTTAAAGCTGCATTTGCCTAGTAAGCACTCTGTAGTTAGTTAGTTTGTATGTGATACCTTAGGTGAGGACTGCTGGGTAAGCCACCACCCGCACTGATCCTGCACCACAGGCTGTGGGATAAGGCTGCCGGGGGTGGTAAACATTAGATGCTGAATGTAATGCAGACTATTCAGAGCAGGTACTCAGTTGTACACTTCTAGATTCAGACAGAGTGCAAACTACTTCTCAAGAAAGCCTCATTTTTTGAGTTGTATAAGAAACACCTTCTTCGCTGGAAGGGCCAGGTCTTGGTATGCCATTCAGAGTGCATTACTTTACTAAGCCTGTAGGACTTTGTAGAGTAGTAGAGAATGTGGGACTGAATGAGGAATGTGCAGAACTGCCATGTTTACTAGCTGTTGGTTGTTAGGAAAATCCAGAAATAATGGGGAGAAGTAAGCCATACAATTGCTGATCTAAGACACCTGGAGAGAAGCAAATTCATACACAGCAAGACTTGAGAGCTGGGACTTCACAGATAGCACATGCAAAGATTCCCGTAATCTAAGGACAAGACTGACTCCAAGTGTAGAGCACAGAAGAGAAAGTGCTCTCTCCCAGCTCACTCTCCAGGCCACTCCCCTCCATCATCGTCCACACCAAAGATCATGCCAAAAGAATGGACTGTGCAAGGTTAGTAACAATAAGAAAGTCACCAGCAAGGAAGTTCTGTAAGGAGATTGAAGGGGAAAGGGAAGAAAATAAATAAATATAAACAAACAACTAATGGAAAATGCACAATAGAATATATACCATAAAGCAGATAAATAAAAAAGAACAAATATTTCACAATAAAATCCAAAACATTAAAGAAAATATAGCCTCTCTGAAACAAATTTCAAAGATGAGTTGGAATGGCTCAAAGGAAAAGTGATAAGGAAATAGCTGGGGAAAAAACTCAGGAAAGAAATAGAAATGGAAAAAGACAATCATTGTGAAATCGAGAGTCATATTAAAGGCATCAAAATACAAGCAGACACCAATAGCAGAAGAGAAAAGTTTAAACAAATCAAAAAGGATGTTGAAAAGTAAAAAAATCAAACCAAAGAAACTGACACAACAAAGGATCTTCTCTACATATATAATGGTTGGCACCAGTAGAGAAAGAGAGAAAACGAGATAAAATAATATTCAATCATGTAAAAGAAGTATTTTCTGAAATAAATAGGATATGATTCTAAAGAAAACATAGAGAAAAAAATCAAGAATATACTGAAGCAATGTTTACAAAATCCTTAGAAAAAGGATTTCATGCTAGTTCAAATAAAAATAGGTATTTTCAAACATGAAATGACTCACTAATATACCTCTGATTAGTGCTCATTGTAAAATAAATAAACAAACAAACTACTTGGCTGGTATTGCAAACTAGATTATCTCAAAATTAATACTACAATCAATTACAAATGATACTTTAAAGGACAATATTTTAAATAGTACTGAACTCATTGATAATAAAGGAAAATCTTTAAAACCTGGACATAAAGAGGAAGTGTAAGCAGAGCTAAGAAGGAGGAACTGAGGGTGTGGACTGTTCCGGGTAGTGGGGAGGTTTGTTGCTTTGGAGAAATCAATGGGCATGGATTTCAATGTCCACAAAAGAGAGGAGCGAAGACCTTGGGACCAGCATGAAGTGAAACTGCAAGTAATTTTGTTTATCTCTGCATTTGGTTCTCAGGGGAAGAAGACAATAGAACCTGAAAATTCCAATCGGTAAGTCTGGGCCCCATATGAGCTTAGGATCAAGTTTATATCACCGTCATGATCCAGGAACTTTCAAGAATAGAAATTCATGTAAAAATTGGTCTCTGGCCAGCACTGCTCCAGGAGATTTTGGTGTAAGAATATGCAAAACTACTCTGGAAAGCTGTTCCCACAATGTAGCGCGTATACTTGTCAGGTACACACACATGGCCGTGAATCCTCACTAAAGGCAAATTCCCATCTAAAAACGTACAAACACAAAAGGAAGTGTCTATGTCGTATTTACTCATATTTAGATGCATTTCTCACATTTCTGCAGTATCTGGAAGTAATGGAGTATTAAAATTATAATCAGCAGCTGTTTTTCTTTCCTTTCTTAAGAGTAATAAGATAAAGCTTGCATCTTAGAATTGGTGACATTTTAGATTTGATGATATATGCAAATACATGATGAGGAGAGTCAAAGAAACAGCAGATAGCCTATAAGAATAACAAGTGTTTGGATGGTAGAAAGATAATGTGAAAGACAAGATGAAGTTTTAGGATTAAAATGATGATTTTTTTAAAAAGCAATTAGTATAGTAGGAAAAGAATTAGACATTAAAAAAAGAATAGGCAGATTTAAAAATCACCTAAATTAAAATTCTAGAACTAAATATATGTTCAAGGTCAAAAAAATAAATGAATGAACAGGTTAAAGATAAAATGAGGCAAAGATGAAGACAGCAATTAAAAACTGGAAAATAAGATGGGGAAAATTCTGAAAATGCAACAGCATGTGCAGAGAGAGAAAATGTGTACAAGAGATAAGGGGCATGGAAGAGAGTACGGCAAGTGCAGCATCTGTTAAGTGGGAATTCCAGAAGAGGAAAAGCAAGGAAAGAGATGTGAGGCAAGGCTTAAGGAAGCGGTTGCTGAGAATTTATTAGAATTGATAAGATATATTAATACTCAGTCTCATAAGCACAAGAAGTTGTAAACAGATTAAGTAAACAACAAACCACAGCAAAACAGAATAACAAACTAAACCTAGACCTAGGAAATTGGAAAATATTTAGAGACAAAGGACAAAGAAGCAGTCTTTGGCTCAACTTATGCAAGACAGATAAGCAGTAATGAGAGTCCATTTTGAGACTTTAAGTGAATTATTACAAAGAAAAGATAGGTTGAAAATTCATGACCTTTCCCTACTCAAAAAAGTATAAAAATAGTAACAAAGTAAATCCACAGAAAGCAGAAGAAAGGAAATAATATGTAGAGGAACTGAAATTATGTAAATGGAAAACAGATAATAGAAACGATCAAGAGACCCAGAAGCCACTTCTCTGGAAAAGCTAATAAAATAGATGCTTCCCAGGCAAACATCTAGAAGAAAAAGGAAAATGAAAGACAAAAACAAATTTAGGAATGAATGACGAGAGACAAAGTTATAGAAGGAATTCTTTTATACCTTGAAAAGGTAAGCTATGAACAACTAAGGCTGATAATATAACTGTTGAATAAGTTTCAGAAAAGTATTACTTACCAAAAGTAACTCCAGGGGCCAGCCCACTGGTGCAGTGGTTAAGTTCACATGCTCCACTTCTGCCGCCTGGAGTTCGCAGGTTCGGATCCAGGGTGCAGACCTAGCGCCCCTGGTCAAGCCATGCTGTGGCAGCATCCCACACAAAGTAGAGGAAGACTGGTGCAGGTGTCAGCTCAGTGACAATCTTCCTCAAGCAAAGAGAGTACGATTGGCAACAGATGTTAGCTCAGGGCCAACCCTCCTCACACACAAAAAAGTAACTCTATAAAAAATGGGTGAATCAAACTCAGAACCATTAAAGAATTGGAACCAAAATCTAAAACATATCAATGGCAAACTAAATGCAGCAATGAACAAAATACATAATGTCTTATTATATCCTGCTCAGCTAGTGGAAGAATGGTTTTAAGATTAGCAAACTTTCAAAAATGTAATCATATATTTTGCTACATTAAATCAAATAAAGGAAAAGTCATGTTACCATCTCAGCTGATGCAGGAAAAAAGCCCTTGATAAAATTCAACACCCATTTGTCTTAAAATCAAAGCAAATAATAACGTTAGCAAACTAGGACTAGAAGAGAATTTCCTTAACCAGATAGTATATCTACCACAATCTCGTATAAAATGCCACACCTTAATAATGAACCTTAAGAACTTTCTATTGAAAAACTGAAACAAAATGAAGAGTTTTAGTATCAACATTTCTATTCAACATTGTTTTTGAGATCCTAATAAATACAATATGACAGAAAAAAACATTTTGTAAACAATTATAAGAAAGGAAAGGAAGAAATTATTTGCAGAAGATATGACATGATTATTTACATAGAAACACCTGAAGATAGTGAAGATAAATTATTAATGTGTATAAGAGTTCAGTGAAGTTGAACATGATTAATCGTCAAATCCTAATTGTAATTGTTTACACCATCAGAAATAATTAGAAAATGTCAATTTTTAGTGATACTATGTACAAGAACAAAATTATCAGGCACATAGGAATAAATCTAGCAAAAATGTACATGACTTTCAATGAAAAATATTAAACTTTATTAAAAGACATGATAAAAGATAGCTTAAATAAATATAGTGAGATGTACCATGTAACTATGAAGAAATCTGTGTAAGATACAAACTTGTCTCCCTAAGTCAATGTACACATTCATGGTGGACCAGACGCAGGCTCGAGGTGTCAGGGAAAGGAAAGGGACGTGGAAGAACATGACACAAGGAAACAAACGAACAACTTACCTATTTCACGATTTTGTTGTGACAAATCTCCATGTTGAGAATTCAGAGAATGATTTTAATTTTTAAAAGTTTTTCTGCAATCTCTATTTCTACAGCTAACAGTCTCAAGTTCAACAACGTTCTTGGTTGTAACATCTGATCTGAGGGGGCAAAAAGATTGAAATTCTGGAGAAAGTGAGGTGAGAACTCACTTAGATGAAAGTAATGCTCTTTAAGGCCTCAGATTTAAGAGCTTCAAATTCTCTTACACATAATTTTCTTAAAAGCCTACATAAGTTTAATTTTATTGTAGTCATCACCTCCAAACACTGATTATTTTGGAGAAGCAATCACAGAAACCTGAAAAATCAAGGTCTGATGAGAATTCCTAAATAAACCATGTTGCAGAGTCCAACTCTAAAAACAAAGGTGTTTTTAATATAATATCCCAAATTGTGCATTTCTTCTCTACTGAGAAATGTGATGTCGCACATATTAAAAACAGAGGGGGAGCGTAAAATAAAAAAATAATTGGGTTAAGAGAAATCACTGGTGTGGTAAAATGACAACCAAATAGAGAAGGATAGCAAGGCAGTAATAGAAAACATCTGCTAACAGAATTTAGAATAATTTATTAATTTTTGCTTATAAAATATTGCCATTAAAAATAATTTAATTTTATATATTTACTTCTAGCATGTGAGTGGTTTTATTGTTTTACATTTGGATACCTGATCAAAGATACTCTAAATTTTACTACTTCCTCAATTTGCTAACTAATAGCTATTTGTCTCCATAGCTCTTGCTAAGTAATTTGTCTTCTCCCATTAATTTTAACATGAGCTTTATGTGCATTTTGTTGGCTCCTCTACCAAATCTCTAGATGTTGGAGTTGTTGAGGTCTTCATCATGGACCCTCTTTGCTTTTCTTTCAAGGTGGACGCATTCTCAGGGCTTTAAACACTGTTTCTATGCTGACCACCAACCAATTTACATGCCCAGGCCAGGTCGTTGCTCCATTGCCAGATGGGACATAGCCAGCTGTCTACATTACGTCTCGACATATCAAAACAAGACCATTTATTTTGCTCACAGAACATGGTTCCTCATATGGTATTCCTCTAGCTCAGAAATTAGCAGCACCACACACCCAGTATTTCAAGCTAGAAATTTAGAGGTCTCATCCTTGAGGCAGCCTTTTCCCAAAGACTCTTGCCCCTTCTCATCTAACTCTTCAGCTCAAGCTGTGTAGCCTGAGAATTACACAGACGTACTAAATAATGACTGTCTCCTAAATAACCTACAATTATCCACTTTTTTTTGCAAGACATGTCAATTTCTTTACAGAACAGCTGGAGCTCTGAAAGTCTGAAATGTTGGCCTAAGTACCCGACTTTGCCTGAATAACTATTTTTTCTTCATCGCCAGGAAAGTGTTTCTTAAAAGTACTCACACCACGCTATACAGAGTAACTAAGTTAAATGGGGTCTTTGTTTTAGAGAAAAGTATAGGGAAAATATAATCAACTGCCATTATTTTATTATATAATTTTTATAACCACCCCCTCAGGTAGTAGATATTTTTAACACCATTTCACAAACCTGAAATTTGAGACTTAAACAGTATAGCTAACTTCTCCAAGCCCGTTGTCTGACTACAAAATTGGCCTCTCTCCACAATATTGTGCTATCCTCCCTTAAGAGCCTGCTTGCGAATCAATGAAGAATCAGAAATATCCTTTTCTTCAAAATCTCCCAGCTGAGCCAAGGTCTCAATTTCCTGCGGAGGTTTTACCGCGTGCAATCTCACCAAAGCTTTTAAGACATTAGCTACAGTTACACCTCGGTGACCTACCTGTTCACCCCATACCTGCACGGCTACTTTATCACAAAACAATTTAAAAGTTAGTAAGAGTAAGAACTCTTCTCGTTATAGCCTCTGACATCTCGAGTTTCTTTCCCACAGCCCACGAATATGTGAAATTCAAAATGTCAGTCTCCAAATTTTCAATACAATTTTAGTTGCAGTGGAACATTTCCAGAGGTTATTTTGCCACAGTGGTGAAACATTTTTGTTAAGTACTGCTATTTTATAGCAAGAAATAAGCATTAGCTGACACATGAGTGTGTAGCCAGAACTCTTATGTTCCCAAGGAAAATGTTCAGAAATAAGTTTCTTCTTACTCTGCTAAATTGCTAACCAACAGATTACTGATTCCTTTGAAATACTGGATGGCTGGAACATTATTTACCAAAATTGAGAAAGGAAATGAAGACAGATGATTTGGGAAGGACAGGGGTGGGGAGAGGATAAGGTATTTCTTTCTGACTCTAACTTGCTTTCCATTGTTTTTGTTATTTTCTCTTGTGTGTCAGAGCAATTTGCCAAACTTTCCCAAAGACAAGAATGACTTGAATCTTTTTAAAAATCCAGAATTCAGGGTATTTTCCTTGGAAATCCTCACTCAGTGATATGAAATAGGACTTGGATATTCTGCATTCTCAGCAAATATACTAAGTGTTTTTTTATTACCAAAAAGACAGTTGTGAAATATTCAGCAGACCATCCAGGAGGAAGGGAATTAACGTTCAATAAGCAGGTTTTTTCTGTAAGAGTAGGGGATTTTGTTGAGATAGCTATTTAAATGCAGCATTTATTAAGAGAATCGCATTTAGTGCTTAAGAGCTGTTTAATGAATATCTTTAAATATGTTTTGCTGAAATGGCAAAATACCTTAATTCATTTGAGGTTAGCGTTACAGCCTCAGAATGACTTCTGAGTTCGCTTTTTGGAAATCTTCAGATGATGAGTTCCAAAGCTTATCTAGAGTATCTATGAATCTCCAGATAAGCACTATTAAAATATGTATGGAAATGTAATAATATTCAAGAAATATCAAAATAACTCTCACAAATAAACAAGAAAAATAGATAGACAATCTAACCTAAAACATGATAGGTAGTAAAACAAGGAAACTCTAATGACCAATAAAGTAACAAGATCCTCAAGCTCACTAGAAATTAGGAAGATGCAACTCAAACCATACACACAAAGTTCCATCTTTCACTTATTAGCTTGGCAATTTTTAAAATAATAATACCAACTAAGGACAAGGAATAAATTTATTTTACCAATTCACACAGTAATTTAAGGATATCTAGTTAAAGTTAGTGACCATAAAATGTATTGTTAAACTGTGGCTTAGAATAGAACAGTGTACTAAAATGTGTAAAATCACATAATATTTAATATACTTGTTTACTGACTGACAAATTGTTTTTATTGCATTGATGGGTATGTAAATAGTTCTGTTCAAAACTGTTTTTTCAAATGAAAATCTTCAAAAATTGGAAACCATAATTGTGTACCCTGAAGCAAAACAAAAATACCTTCTTTATATTTCTTATTTAAACATTAAAAATAGCTAGCAGAATAATTATTCTGGAACATATGTATATACTTAAAGCAGTTTGTTAACTCTAATTATCTCTGGTTATTTTCTGTATATGTTTCTCTTAGTATAGTTTATTATTGACTTTTAATAAAATTATCTGTGATCTTCTTCAAAGTTGATAAGGTCATCTCTAACGAAAGTTATCACCAGTGTTTAGCTTTTTGACCAAATTTTAAGAAACATTCATAATATTGTCAAATGTTTCATTTCTACCAGAATAAATGCCCAAAAGCTTTATTTTGGTTCCATTAATTGGATGCTCAATGGAAGCATTTTTAGATCTAATTTTCTATGTGAAACATCTAAATGGCATTATTCTATTTTTTGTGAATTTCCTCTGCTGCTAAAAGGAGTAACATATTAACAGCTATTGCTGCATATTTCATAAGTGCAGAAAAGATTTGGAAATAAAAATGAATACAATTAACTTAAGATTTATTTATTTAAACCATAACTTGATCTAAAGGAAAAGCCATACTTCTCAGAATGACATACACACTTTCTCCAGATCCACATGCCAGCCTGTGAAAATGACATCTTCAGGCATTTGCTAAAAATATTAGCAACTAATATTTTTTCCTCAGATTTGTAGCTTCCGGGTTTGATGAGATCAGCTTACTTTTATGGCTCCAATAGTGGACAGCAAACACCAACAGATAGATTGTACAGATTTTATGGTTGCCATAAATGTTCTTGAAAGGGCAATTCAGTACTTAGTCTTTAATTAAACAAGCACTTTTACTTTTTAACTCACTGCTGAAACATTATTTCGAAATAATCACTACTAAGAAACTCAATAAATAAATGCGGTTGTAGGTGTCTTTGACATGACAAAACCACTGCAGCAAGACCAATGAACTGCTCTCTGTATGTTCAGCTTCTATTTCCTGCACATTGTTCACGTGTACCTAACCTCTTATTTCCCTTGCTTTCCCCAAATTCAACATATGGTGGCCTGCCAGCTTCATTTAAGTGGAAAGCATAAAAATCTATGTCCAAAACATCCTCCCCACAATGCAAGATGGGAAGGCATTAGCTGTCCCTAGCCACTAGTGACCAGGGGACCTTGTTTTACCATCAAGCATTCTGCATGCTGTCCTTGAAAGGGAGGGATTAGCCATGTTTGGTTACAAGTGGGTCAGGAAAATAAAATCAATTTTCAAATTTAACTCCCTATTGAAGTTATAACTCTGTTAACATTTCATTTGTCTCACATTCTAGTACAACCACTACAAAAGCTGGAAGTATTAGACAAAACGGACATTTCACAAACCCATGCTAGTTTCTATCAATGTGATTTATAATCATATTTTACTTTTAAAAATCCAGATGCTAAGCCAATCAGGATATGCGGACAAGAATAGTAAAGTAGAACTCATGGAGGCAAATGAGGAAGCTTGGTCTCCCCCAGACTGAAAATGTGCCCGGCTTGCCATCCAGCTATGCCTTTTCTCCACATCCTTGGAAACTCTTGCACATGTGCACCTGGAAGCATAAAGAAGGGCTTTCATTACAGCATTTGGATAGACGCCATTGTGGAACATGATGGACTACAGCAGACTGGGACCTATAGTATCTGTGCGGGCAGCTCTCAATAAGAATGCTGAGTGGGAAAAAAATGATGAAATGATACATATCTTCTTATGATACTCACATGAACATTGAAAACTCACAAAACACAGACAAGCGTTATTGATAAACCTATATATTCTAATGAATCTATAAAAACATGAAGGCAAGTTAAATATCAGTTTCAAAATAATTGCGCCTCTGGAGAGGGAGAAAAAGGAATGAACTTGAGGAGGTGTACTCCATTTATAACTGAATGTAACATAAATAGAATAAGGCATGTATTAATTTTTATGTCTGGGTGCAGTTAAATAGATATTTATTATAGTATTTTGTATTTTACGTTTTCCAAATTTCACTCAAAAACAAAATAATTTCATAATGAACAATGTTCAGTTTAACTTGGAATTATCTTGTTACATATTTAGTTTGCTTAAAAAATTCCATGCTCTCAGTGTTACCTCCAAGGGGTTCAAAAAATAAAAATTATAAAAGGTAGTGCTTTATCAAAGAAAAATTTTTTATAAATATAAAAATAAAATAAAATATATAACCAGTGGGGGCTGGCCTGGTGGCACAGTGGTTGAGTTCACATGCTCTGCTTTGACAGCCCGGGGTTCGTGGGTTTGTATCCCAAGTGCTGACCTAGCACCACTTATCAAGCCATGCTGTGGGGGCATGCCACATGAAATAAAGGAAGACCGGTCCAGATGTTAGCTCAGCAACAATCTTCCTCCAGCAAAAAAAAAGAAGAGGAAGATTGGCAAGAGATGTTAGGTCACGGCCAATCTTCCCCACACAAATATATATGTATATAACTAGCACATCACTGCTCTTGACACATTACCCGTATATAATCATAGAGTATGAGGAGAGAGAGGATATATACAGAATTTTACTTATGAATAAAGGAAATAATTCTCATGTTAGTTTAAAATATCTTCTTAAAGACATTATTGCAAATAACATCTCAGAATTGGCATTATTAGGTGAGGAATGATTGAAACATGCTAATAAAATCGATATAAGCTTTATGGAAACAATGAATACTTGCCTGACTGTCTTTTAAAGTATAAAAGATGGGAATAGCTACCTTCATGCAAATTAACTAGACTTTAGTTGCACTAATTAAGAGAACTACAGCTTAGTCAATCAAATGATAATAGACAAGTTATAATGGATGTCAAAATCATACTTTATTAAATTAGCTTTGGAATCATATCTCAAGTTTCCTTCTATTTTGAGAAACATTACTAAATACGCAGAAAAAAGACTGATTGCACAGATTAGTATGATTTCAGTGGAACATGTTTCATCTTCAAAATCTGATAAGAACTTTCCAATCCATAAAACACTGTAAGAAAAATCTGTGAATCGGGCTAGACACACATTTCAAAGAGCTGATGAGATTGCAAATCACTTACGCCTCACTCTCGAGTTACCATGATAATGCTTAGCACTTGCACAGTGTTTTCTAGCTTCAAAGAGCCTACAAACTTTAACTAATTAATCCTTACACTACCCGGTGAGACAGTGATAAAAAACTCCTTGAAGAGAACATCTAACTATATAATTCACACTTGCCTATATAGAATTCAGCATATATGCCATCTTGTGTTTTCCTATCTCTCTATTTCAATAAATCTTGAGAGAGATGATATCCATATGTGAATATATGATGTATAGCTGTCTATTGTGAAGAAAATGATGTACATTGCACTCAATCTGCAAGCAAAAGCTAACAAAGAAAGATATATGTATGGCCAACACATGAAAAACATCTGGTACATTCTGCCGTATTTTCTTTGCTCATTCATTTTACATCTTGTTCTCAGCCATTCCAGAGAGGACTTAGATTTGAACAGGGTAAAACTTTTCCATAGAGGATATACAATTCTCTTGTTGGTTTTTATAATTATTTTTATTTATTCTGAAACAGAGTGTTTCAAAATTAAAAGCCTATAAATTATGCTGAATATATGAGAATACCATATGGGAAAGCTTCACCCAAACGAAAGAATATTTAACTACTGTATTAAGAATTCTGTCTACTAGGATTCCCTTCTCTCTGCAGGTAGCTGGCCACAGCAGTCTACCAAAACAAATGTATTCCTGCAGTCAAGGCCAACGCGGGGTCACCCAGGAGAGAGCACTTTCTGTCTGAAAAGTATATCTTTTCCCTGAAATAGGGGAAATCCTTATCCACTTTTCCTGTTTAACTGAAAATTCATCTAAAAATTAATCCTTTTCTTTTTCGATTCAAAGGAATTCTGGTTACCTTTAAATTGCTTAGTCCTTATCTAATCCCTGGAAATGTCTACAGTTACAAAAGCATGCACACATGCAAAAGAAACAGTGCAATTGGAAGACAGTCCAGTATGCTTATGTGCTCTGTTTAAAAATTCTCTAATGTACTATTTGCACCAACGCTCTAGTTATCATTCAATGGATGATCTATTTTACTAACATCCCTAGACATCAATGGAGTAACCATGTACAATGAGAGCAACATGGTTTCTATATGCATACACTTTCTTTGTAACTAAATTTATAGAGGTGAAAGGGCCAACTTTGTTGTCAAAGGCAGATACTGACTAAACTCTAACTTTTGAAAGGCTTTCTTCATTTTATTTTCAAGTTCTAAGCATTCTTCCACTTAAGTTGATCTTAAATAGACTATTTAACATTTAAATAGAATGAAAAAAAGGTAAGCTGAAAATATCTGACTTCTTAGTATGAATAATACATACAGGCATTTCAGTTTTTCTTTAAAATAATAAATTACATGAGACTAGTTAAAGACCTACTATGCCATATTGATACATTGAGTCTCTAGAGACAATAAGACTTAGTTTATTAGTAAGGGGAAATGAAGTAAGAGTTTTACATGGATCTACTCTAAAACAATTGAGAGTTTTTACAAACACTAAGCTCAGATTCTTTCCAGTTACAATTAAATTTATCCTTCCTTTCTTCTTCTCTTTCTCTCTCCTTCTCTATCTTAATAGAGAGGTAAGCGGGTAGGATTGGAACACGGAATACAGAGTTTGCCTATAGAAAGAGTCACGGAGAGTTTCCACAGCAGACTGAGGTCTCAGAGGAAGGGTAAAAATGATAGGGGAATATAAACCGGGACGGCCACTATGGAAAACAGATCAGAGGCTCCTCGACAATTAAAAATACAACTATTATATGATCCAGCAATACCATTTTGGGTCTGTATCTGAAGGAAATGAAAGCACTATCTGGAAGAGTGCATATTATTGCAGCGTTATTCACAATAGCCAAGCCTGGAAACAGCCTAAGTGTCCACTAAACAAGTTAAGTGTCCATCGAAGATAATTTCCTGATTTGTATGCACACAGTGGAATACTATTCAGCCATAAAAAGAAGGAAACTTTGCCATGTGTGACAATATGGATGAACCTTGAGGGTATTATGCTAAGAGAAATAAGTCAGACAGAGAAAGACAAATATTGTATTTTCTCACTTATATGTGGAAAAAGCCTAACTCCTACCAGGGGCTGGGGGTTGGGAAACGGAGAGATTTGGTCAAAGGATACAAACTTTCAGTTTTTAAGATGATAACTTCTGAGGATCCAATTTACAGCTTAGTGTCCATAGTTGACAATACTGTATTATACACTTGAAAGCTGCTGAGAGAATAGATCCTAAATGTTCTTTCTCACCCCCTGCCCCCCAAAAAGACAGTAGTTACGTAAGGTGATGAATGTGTTAACTAACATCATTGTGATAATCATTTTGCAACATATGCATGTATCAAATCACCACATTATATTCCTTACACTTACACAATGTTACATGTCAATTATATCTAAATAAATCTGGGTGGAGGTACAATATCAAGGGATTTTTTTTAAGAGTATAAACAATAAAAAGATTTGGCAGGTATAATAATCAAGCTACTCCAGAGAACAGAACCAACAGGATTGGTGTATGTGTTTGTGTGTGTGTGTGTATGGGGGGGGAGAGAGAGAGAGAGGGATTTATTTTAAGGAATTGGCTCACACAGTTGTGAAGATTTGGCAAATCCAAAATCTTCAGGATAGAACAGCATGAGCATGCAGGAAACCTGAAGAAGCACTGCAGTTTGAGTCCAAAGGAAGTCCGCTGGCAGATTTCTCTCTTCTTCCAGGGAGGCCAGCCTTCTTCTGTTAATGCCTTCAACTGATTGTATCAGGCCCACCCAACATTACAAAAAGTAGTCTACATAACTCGAAGTTTATTGATTTAAATGTTAACCTTATCTAAAAAATACTTTCACAGAAACATCCAGAATAATGTTTGACCAAATATCTGGGTACTGTGGCCTAGCCAAGTTGACACATAAAATTAGCCATTACAGAAAAGAAGAACATTTTGTAAGGTCTAAAATGTATTGAAATATCCTTCATATATTTAGTCTGATTTCACCTGGGTATAGACAGCCAAGGAAAGATGGAAAAGTATTTATTCTTGTAATAGAGACAAGGTCATGACTCCCATAACTCAGTCACAGGACTTTCCTAGGAAGGAGAAATGCATCTACTGCTCATACTTTAGGACCAGTCTCTCCACTGATAGATCACAAACTTGAAAACATCTGTCTACATAAAGCCACTGTTCTGGGGAAGACATCACCAGAATTTGAGCTTGAACCCTAATAACCTTTGACCTTGGTTGAACTAATTTCAAAGCCTAAAAGATGTTCTCTTTTGCAAGAGTTGTTGACTTGTCATTCGGTCAAACACTCTATCCTAGAAAATCTAACCTAGTGGAACATTTGGTTATGAGATGGTTAAAAAAAAATCTGGATGGCAGACAGCCAAGACAATGGGCTTCAAGGAAAAGTACTCGGTATGGTAATATCAAAGTTTTTCTGAATTATCATCAATGCAGCCTTTCCACAAATTGTTCCCTGTTTCGAAATGCTTCATGTTTGTGTATGGAGTTAGCCCTACACATTGGTTCTTGTGACTGTACACACGCATGAGTCCTGCCACATTTGTTTATGGAAGGTCAGACATGGAGAACTCATACAGGGTCAAGACTGAGACAGGAACTTGGGTCTCCTGCCATGCTTTAGCCTTGAGTGAGAGGGGCCACTTTCTTCTCTCTCATTTGTGATAAGGCAAAACACAAAATGATCACACGTGAGAGCTAAACAAAAGGAACTCTGTCTCTGAGGGGCTTGTTGTCCTCTCCCCTGGATACTCCTTCTGCTGTCTCAAAGACTTCATCGAAATGCCTTAAACGTTAGATCCTGATCTTGCACACCTCGATGGGGAAGACCCTGGCAATAGATACCCAGGGGCATCTGGTCCTAACATAGAAATAATGACGTGCAGCTCCGTGGGCAGTGGTCCAGGGCCAGATTTCCCGACTGAGGATGTAAGCCTATCAGGGATTCCTAGAGGTGTTTTGGGGAAATAAACTGGTTAACTAAGGCTCTTACAAAATTAAGCAGAAGGACTTTGCAGACTACATTTTACTGAGCAGAAAAGTGCGACCGTGCATTATCAATTCAATCTGGGTTTTGGGGTAAATCCCCCAATATTCCAAGTCAATGTTACATTGTAAAACTTGTTTGAAATGGGTTAAATGAAACCCACTCAATTTCAATTGTTTTCCATCAACGGAAATGAAAACCTCCCAAAATCTAACCTGAAATTGTTAAGACTATTTTAACTTCAAGAAAACTTACCTAACTTGGGATAAACAAATGTGAATTTTGTTGTTTTTTTATGTTAAGATGACAGGATTAAACCAGAACCTCCTTGGAATTTTTACTCTGCCTGGTATCACGGCCACCATGATAAATGATAAACACCGTGCAAAACCAACAAGAGAATGTTTGCGCTGAGATTTCTCCTCTTCAGAACAAGAGTTGTTTTAATCTATGACCATGAAAATGATGTCTTCAAAGATCAAGAGCCAAGCAATACCACTAAAAAATAACAACAATAAAACTTTGGCAAGAGTAAGATTGCCAAAAGATATTACCACATTTTTACTGAAATGTGAAAAGGAAGTAGAAACTTCTCACTTCAGTAATATTCAGGGAATCTTAATTATATTTTTTGACACTTGTCAAGATGTGTCTTAGGCACCAATTATGGGTTTTAAAATTCTCTTTTTAAATCTTTTTTTTTTTTTTTTTTTACCTACAAGTTGGGTCAAACAAAGCCCCAGATGACTTCAATCACTTTCTTGACAGTGTCCTTGTTCCTGAACCTTGTGCAGAAACACGGAAACTAAATGGCATTATAGAACAACCAAACTGTGTGGCCAAAGGTGACTCGAAAGTAATTGGAATTGCTCATAACTCATGTTCTCCTGAAGTTAAGAGTCTTTAAAAATATTAGCTAGAAGCTTCTCTGTATTGTGATACTGTTAATAGAGAGTATTACGAAGGTTTCTTGGAGTTGGGTAGGGTTTCTAATTACATACAAATAATGAAAATAAAAAGTGCGAAAAATACGATAATGGAAGAATCTTTAACTACTAGAATTAGTGAAATACATCCAGTGCCTTTTTCATCCAAATTACATATACTATCTTTTAAAAAGGAATAAGTCTTAATGCACTTTTTGGGTTCTTTCTCTGCAATTATGCTAACAAGTATCATGCTGAGAAAGGATTAGTCCTGATGGACAATCAAAGACAGTGCTTCCTTCCTGGTAAAAAGGTGAGAAAAGATGTAGGCATCTGAGCTGCAGTTATTAGGCATCGCTACAGGAGGTCCAGATGACCAGTTAGTGAGCAAGATCAGAGTTCGCTAAAGTAGAGAAACTGCCCAGTCACTACTGCGGGCTCCTCAGTGCCGTCACATATGCAACATCCCTGAGTCAGGGGTGGAAACTATGCGGCACACATCTCCCTGACAGTTCCACTTAGCGAGCCTCCCTCAACTTGGCAGCCATGACACCTGGCCAGGTAAAAACTCCCGGTGGGAGTGAGCATTTGGCATAGCAGCAGGACATGTGCGCCTGCAAATGCTGAAGGAACAGAAAGCATCTCTAAGAGGAAAAACCAGGAAGAACCAACCCATTTAGTTCCATATTTTAAAAAAAAACAAAAGACGAGAAAGCAAGATTTTAAAGGCGAGATTAAAATGTATTTCATTGCATCTTCATGGTAAGTAAAACAGCAAAATGACGAAAAAGGTGGAACAAAATCTCCTGCCGATTTTACTGATACTGCTGACCGATTATATGTTTTCCTATATTTTCATATTTCGGTTAGTGTCTTATTCAAGTGACCTCTGAAAATATTTTCCTTAACATCAAAGTTTGAAACCTAAAAATCAGGTAAGATGTATTTTCTCTTTACTGCTAATTGTTGACATTCTGTCAAAACTCAATTCTAACATTTTTGAGATACTCATCTAAGTAGCGTGATAGGTATGTATAAGCTCACCCCATATATATTGTATAGACTACTGATATTAGCATGAGAAAGCCACAAGTCTCCAAATGAACTAACCATATAATACTGAGTAAACATGCCTTGTCTGAGGAATATGGATTAGGTTACATTCCAAAGGGACAACGTGGAATAAAAACATGGTATCTTAGAAATGGGTATCTAATACAGTCATTTTTAATGTACCTCCCAGAGATTGCTTTAAGGCAAAGGTGACCACAAGGCCAGTGGTAGATGGTTACAAGCCGTCTTCCCCAACATCTGTGTAAATAGATTCAAAGAACCAAAGGCTGCAGTTTCAAAAATTAAACTACAAAAAGCCATATCCATAACCGTACACAAAATCGCCTCGTCTACCCCTTCTTCCTACCCCCTACTACTTCTGGTGCTATTAGAGAAAAAGAATGTCTGAGGACCACCAAGAAGAAAAAGGGCAGAGGGAGGACATGGGAATAATTATTTTCCAGGGTGCCTTGAAGTAGTCGTTAGTCCTTCTTTCTGTATTCTACAGAAGCAATATCTGTGCATATAAATCAAGCCAATATGTTCAGGTCACGTGTGTTCATAAAAATGGGAAGTTTCTATTGATATTTTTCTTTCTTTCTTTCTGCTTTCCTATTGTTTTAATTTGTAACAAGATTGTTAAATATGACACATAGGAATGATACGCTGCATTGCTGGCATTTATGGACACTAACACAGAAACTGTGGCTCCCCCACTTCTCAGAGAGGAGACTCAAAGAGCCCTTCTGTGTATCTTTAGCCCAGCAATCTAAAATGGCCATCTACTATCACACTTAAGGAAAAAGAATAGAGATTTTCATCAAAACAGAAACACAAGTGGGTGTGGCGTTGTGGAAGGGGTAGGAGAGTGATGGTGGTGGTGTTTTTCAGCTCTAAAAAACTGAGCCTTTAATCTTTATTGAACCCCATGTGTCAGACGCACAATAAACAGTTAAACCCCTTCAAGGTAAAGATGAAAGAATCTAGATTTTGAGAGTTTCCTCAGGACAGTACAGTTGACATGTGGCAGTGCCAAGACCAAATTTATCTCACTCCAAAATCCCTTTTGTTTCCTCCAAACTCTACCGTATTTCTTCCAGAATTATTGATTTGCAGATGAGAAATTTGCAGATATCAGAGAAATTTAAAATTAAGGTCCAAAAATTTTAAAAATATAGCTTCCCTAAGTAACTAGCATGCTACTGCCTTTCTGATTGGGAAAGCTGTGAAACTTATCATGACTTCTTTTCTTTAGTAACTGCTCAGAGCCAACTCTGTTCTCTACCCAAATGTGACCACAGTGAGTGGCACATTTGTTTACTCCATTCCATGGTCTTTACTTTCTCTGTAGCTTTAGTATGTATCATCACCTTTTTTCAAAGCAGCCAAAGCCGTTTTATTTTAGAATCAGCTAGGAAATAAGGTGAAATATGTTGTATAATCTATTACATCTCTGTGATCAGAGACCACATTTTCACATTCCCAATTCATTTTTCATTGCTTGTTTTTTGTTTGTGTGTCTATGTAATGGAATGGTAAAATGGGACCTTGCTCAAATGGTAGCTTCATTTGCAGATCTTGAGTGATGCCTACATGTAAAGCCTCGGTTCCTGGAACCGAGAGAAACAACCCTTCGTGCTCCTGCTCCTCTCTGGTTCTCTGCCTCGCACTTTGAGCACCAGCAACACAACCTAATTGTTCACTACCCTTTCTTTTACCTTCTTTGAGATAGTCCTGTAACGAACTGTAACGCCCCTCCCTGCTTATTAGAGACCGAAGTGAATATAAGCTGATGGTTCGAGGACATGTTCTCCTAACATGACAGGTCCATAGTGGCATAAGAAGCAGAAAACTGAGCCACATCAGAAAAATTTCATGAAAGCTATCTATAAAAGTGACAAACCTACCACATATTTTTTTCTCCCCTCTTCCTTCTGAGACCCACATTAATATTATAAATAACAGTAAAAAAAAAAAAAAGAAAGAAAAAACATATATACTTCTCCTAACACACAATCCGGATGTCATAAGACAAATAGAGAAATCTACCTCCAAGACAGTTAAAACCACAGCCTAGGGAATGTCTGAAGGGAATCCAGCCAAGGAAGAAGCAGAAACCTGCAGAATCCCCAGAGCCTCGAGCCTAGGAAACAGAAGATTTGCCTGAGAATGTGAATGAGGCCTAGGGCTGTGGGCCCCGTGCGCTGAACACCTTAGCCGTCCACCTCTCCGTTCCCTGGGAGAAGGACACCTGCAATCAAGTGTGTGTCTCCTTCAGCCCCCCTCCCCCACAGAGCAAATGACAGAATGGTTCTATTCTATCCATTTAAATGACTTGCACATGTATCCAACCTCCACTGCCTTCTAAGAGATAAGTCCTACACCGCCTTTCATTTAGGAAAGTCTCAGCTTAACAGTTGATATGATCATAGGGTAGTTCTATTTTTAATTTTTTGAGGAGCCTCCATACTGTTTTCCGTAGTGGTTGTCCCAATTTACACTCCCACAATCCCACTTCTGGGTAGGTATCTGAAGCGAATGAAATCACTACCTCAAAGACACATCTGCACCTCACGTTCATTACAGTCTTATTTACAAGAGCTGAGACATGGAAGCAATCTAAGTGTCCGTCAATGGTGAATAGATTTTAAAAAATGTGATATACGTATTGGAATACACAAAGGAGTATTATTCAGCCACAAAAAGAAGGAAATCCTGCCATTTGTTACAACACGGATGCATCCTAAGGACATTATACTAAGTGACATAAGTCAGACAGAGAAAGACAAATACCATATGATCTCACTTTTGTGTGGAATCTAAAAAAATGAACACATAGACACAGAGAACAGATTGGTGGTTACAAGAGGTGGGGGAAGGGGAGGGAGGAAATAGGTGAAGGTGGTAAAAACACACAAATTTCCAGTTATAAGGTAAATAAGTTGTGGGATATAATCTACAGCATGGTGACTATAGTTAACAATATTGTGTTGTATATTTGAAAGTTGTTAAGAGAATAGATGTTAAAATTTCTCATCACAAGAAACAAACTGTAATCATGTGAGGTGATGGATGTTATTGTGGTAGTCATTTCACGATATATACATATGTCAACTCATTATGTTGTACACCTTAAACTAATACAATGTTATATGTCAACTATATCTCAATAAAACTGGAAACAAATTAAGTAGCTGATTTCAAACACTGAGCATTAAAAGTCTAGTGTTCAAGCCCTGCCCCATACCAGATTTCAGTGAGTTTTTTATTGCATCATTCTCAAATACAAAAGAACAAACAAGGAGATCCAGACATTTGAAGAAAGCTTCCAGCATGCCAGGAAGCTTGTAATATGCTGGAACAAAACACAGAAGACTTCTGCCCTCATGGAATCTATATTTTAGAAGAATCAAAAGTAATTGCTATACATTTGCAGGTCATTGCTATAGGAAGAAACTGGGAGAAACGGAGGGCACTGCAGGAAACAGCTGCAGGAAACTTCAATCCTCCTGCAGAATGTTGTTTTTAAATGGTCTGTACATATTACTTGGAAAAAAATAAATATATATGTAAATATATTTGTGTATCTGTCACCCAGAACATCCATGGAGTTGCTTGTTGGGGCTGACCCCATCTCACTGCTCTCTTACCAGTACGCTGGGAGGAGACATCGCTCTGGCTGCCTCAGTGGTCATACCACTTGGGCAGTTAACAAGGGCTCAAAAATTAAATGAACAAACAAGCAAAACAGAGTTGTTGGGGTTTTTTTTCCTGTTTTGATGATTATGATAGATTATCTCTAGTTTTAGTAACAAATATTTTGCTACTGTTTCTCTGGTTTGGGCAAACTCAAAGCTAGAGAAATCTATGTGCACTGGGTGAATGTTGAAAACAATCATTTTATATTACTCTTATCATCACTTCATGCCTGGAGATATTTATTAGGCTTATTTTAAATCCTTGTCCCATCTGTTCAACAACTCTGTGGCAAGTAATGTAGATTGTTCAGTTCCATATCTTTCTTTCAAGGAGGTTTTTCTCCACGGGTGTTTAGTTATTTTCAACTGTGAGCTCATTGTCTCTTGGTTTATCAGCTACTCTGCAGGATGGGGAAAGCATCCTCACAGTTGGTCTCACCTGTTTGAAGCTACTCCACCAGGCAACAGCTGTGATGAGGGTTGTACCTTTAACTCCTTGTGGGTAAAATATTGGTGGCAAGGCGTCAATGTAGAAGTTGATCAATCTACACTTCTTTGAATGAATTACTTAGTCATTCAGAGCCCTAATATTATCCGAAGGACACCAGCACCTGGTGCCTGTACATGGGCAGCGTTTAAAAAGATTTCCTCTAGCCTGTCTTCTCACCGATTGCCCAACGATTCTGTCTGTGGGTTATAGCCACACATCCACATAAAAACACCCTTTATTCTTTCTAGGGTTTCTCAAAGGGACCAATTTGTGATAGTTGTTATTAACTCCTGGAATCCTTACTTACCTTTCACATCTATGATTTCTCTAGGTTGCTTTTGGGGACAAGAAGCCACCAGCCTTTGCTAGTTCACCATCTTGGCATTGACAAGAAATCACAAGTGAAAAGATTTTTAAAAGATATATCTCAAACACTTCTTTGCATAAATGTACACAGTTCCATAATTTGGGTTGTTTATTGCAAAATTACAGCCAAGGAGAATATAAAGATTAGGCAAAGAGTGGACGGTGGATTTTAGAAATGTAACATTGAGCAATAACGGGTTTATAAGAGGAAACATGAGATGCTTTGTGGGAAGGCTGCCCAGAGGGGAAATGGGGAATAGGTCACCACGCTGGAAACCTGGGAGAATGCATGACTCTTCCGCAGATGGCAGGAGTCACATATATCACTTATTTTATTTCTAATAGGAATATTTTCTCTGTTAATGATATTACCACTTTAGGAAAATTAACATTAATCTGAGTGACCCAGGAACCACTCCCCTCATGTCACACTGTGAGCTCAGAACTTTGAAATATTAATTATAAAGCTGTCTGAAAAATAATTATAAACCAAGAGCAAATAACCTAAAGGTAACTTAAGAAGTAATATTGTAATTCTAACAAAATTCCCAATTCAATCTTATCCTCTCCCTTCTGGAAACATGTCATCTGTTTTATCATCTTGCTTACTGGGAAACAAAATCAGGCGACTTATGCAATATGTGTAACTTTTCAAACAAATTTATTGTGTAAAGTGTGTCTCTTGCTTTCTCATCCAGGTACTGTGATAAATGTTTTGAGCACTGCAAGCGGACTGAATAAACATTTACTTTCACAGATATTGGAATGTTTATTTGCTTCACTTAATTCTGGGAGTATGATAAAAATATGAAAATATTAAATTATTGGATAAATATTAAGAATATAACATTGAATCCTACAAAGGTGCTCAATGTTTAGGAAAAATGTGCTTAATATACCCCCATTATATTACTGGACCTATTAAAATACAGCTTGTTATCTGCAAAACATTTTCTCTTGAGACTTTTAGATGGCACTATTGACCTACATATTGTATTTTCAGAAATTATATTATGATTTAGTAAAATGTTAAAATTTCATTGAAATAAATATTAATAGTTAAATTCATAAAAGTTATCTTGACAATGCAAGGCAAAAATTTTAAAATTTTGTTTAAATAAATGTTTAATCACTATAGGAGAATGAAGCCATTAATACAATGGGAGCAAGTTTGTATTAACAACTTTTTTTTTTTTTTTAAGATTTTATTTTTTCCTTTTTCTCCCCAAAGCCCCCTGGTACATAGTTGTGTATTCTTCGTTGTGGGTTCTTCTAGTTGTGGCATGTGGGACGCTGCCTCAGCGTGGTCTGATGAGCAGTGCCATGTCCGCGCCCAGGATTCGAACTAATGAAACACTGGGCCGCCTGCAGCGGAGCGCGTGAACTTAACCACTCGGCCACGGGGCCAGCCCCTTGTATTAACAACTTTTTAAATAAAATTATGTGGGAAAGATATAAAAGTCAATACGTTTAGGAGACGTTCCATTGATCCTGAGCTTTGGAGAGCTTATGGTACCTTCAAGATCTCCAAGAGTCAGTTTCTCATCATAAAATGAGGATAAGAGTACTTACTTCAAAGAGTTCTTGTGAAGATTAAATAAAAGAACACACACAAAACTCTTAGAACATTGTCTGGCACTGAGACATTAGCAAAATATCAGGTATTATTATTTTCATGGTTTATTGTTATAGTTTGTAATTCTGAGTACAGTATTTTAAGACACTTCTCTAAACTGAAGCAGATTTTTGTTGAAGGATGACCGAGATAAAGGATCTAGAAACTAATCATGGAAGAAATAGTTAAAAGAGATTTCTAGTAGTCAACAAAAAGTCATGTAAATACCAAATACTAGAACTGTATTAGCCTCAAGAGCATACAGCCCAATCTCTTCATTTTAGCATGGAAGAAATAGACTCACCGTGTCTCTAAGTCACAGTGTCATATGGATGAGAGTCTAGCCAAGTACAGAACCAATTCCAAAAGGGGCAAGCTCAGGGCAGTTTCCATACAGAGGACTCCAAAATTGAAAACCTACCGGGAGAGAAGTCAATGTACTTCTTCTTACTTCAGGCATTTAAGCAAAAATGGGAGAGACAACTTTCTGTAATAAATGCAGCAGACAAATTAATCAAAGAATGGGAAATTTATATAGACTATAATTTCCTAACATTTAAACTTTCAATGCTTTTTAAATAAAGTTTCTTTAGCTTGCCTCTGAAAAGGAAATGTATTAATGGGAGGTCGTTGCACAGGAAGCATGAGTGGGTGGCCATCAAGGACTGATGTGGGAGGCAAAATATCAACCTGGGCTGGGAAAGAATCCATTAAAAGGATGGGAAGTGAGCCTCTGTCCTGTGTTAGATACCAGACTGAATGCTATAGGGAACATAAATTGAACAAAAATGCGATATTTATGTAAGATCCAACTAGGCAGAATGAGCAAAATATGAGTTACATCTTCTATAATGTTTCACTGCAGAAATTGTTAGGAACCACCAGAATTATCTACAGCTCAGTTAGAAGACATAAACTATCTCAACCAAGCAAAATCATCTCTGGAGGGCAACAGTGAACCAAAGTGTGAACACAGACTATGTTATTATCCAATTATCCTGAGATCTGCCCTATTATTAAAATCTATTTTCTGTGATGTGTACAACTCAGTATCATTCCTAAAAGATCTGAGTCTTGGGGAAAACTAACAATTTTTATTTTACTGTCTGTAAACATCTCATAGAAATGAAATCATGTTTTTTTTAAACAAATGTAGAAAGCAGCTTGGAAGTACAAAAGCCATTGTGAGACCTGTGGGGTGGGAGGATGATAGAAAGTGTATGAACTTGTTGTATGCATATACAGCTTCAGTAATTCTTTATAACAGCTAATAAATCATATCATGGCTCTACAACATAGCAGAAAGTGAAGGCATAGGAGTTAAAACAAAGTTAGTCCTGAAAATTGGCATTGCCATTTACCAAGTTTATTAACATGGACAATTTATTTACCTTCTCTGAGCCTCATTTTCCACATATGAAAATAGTTCTGCTAACTTGTGTTTTGTCCAACACTTTTCAACTTCATTTGTCCTAAACCAGGACATTAGCAAAGTTCCTTTCTTAATACAACGTTTTTTCAACACCGTTTAATTCTCTCAAAACTGCCGTTCACTCACTCACCTATGGTTACAATGGTTTCCTCTTTCTTCCGTTTGTTGGCTGGCTGACTCATCACTCATTCTCAACTTCCTTCTCAGTTGCAGCCTCCACTAAGGAGGATGAAAAATCCAAATAATTACTTTCTCAGCCTCTACCCCAACTGTGTGGTCACGTGACACACTTCTAGCTAATAAGATCTGAAGTCCACTGAGAGTTCTAGGAAAGCTTTTGCTTTCAAGATAAAAAGGGATGCACTTGGCTTGGGAGGCCCTTAGCCCCTTCTTCCTTCCTTAAGCATGGACATAGTACCTGGAATTGCATGTTCCACAGAGACAACAGCAAAAGAATCACTGAGATGCTACCCCCATGCTGTGGAGCAATTGAGCCAAGGTAGTAACTGCCTGCCTCTGATTGGTTCATATGTGAGAAAAAGAAATCTCTGCTTAATCCCTGGTTAGTTTTCTGTCATGGGAAGTCAAAAACATTCCTTTCTAGTACAATGTTTCTTTTGTTCCTTCTTCCCCAACATTTTTTTTTTTGTCTCCTCACATTAGTTAGTTTAAATATGTAATTTCTTTGTCAAATACATTCAATGAGGTGACATTGTAACATTGTTGAAAGAACGCTGCTTGGGAAATCAAAGAGTTGGTTTTACTCTGTTTTAATATCTGTTAATATATAAAACTTTGGGAAAGCAATTCAATATTTCTTACCTTCAGTTTCATCTTATACATGGCAATTGAACTAGATAATAAGTATTTTCATTTCAATCTCCAAAAATCTTCTCAAAGTCCTCCAAAGGAGACAATTGGAGGAAATGGTGTTATTGGAGTCCAGGGTATGGTCACTATGTGAAGGATGGAATTATGGTAAGCCTAGCTGGCAGGATATGGAATCACATGGAGGATCAATCCCTACAAAGATGGATGGGGAGACACACTCTGGCTTCTCTCATCTTGCCCTCTAACCTCCCCCAGTGTCACTCCTGGGCTGAACTCAACTGGGAAGTAATTTATATGGGAGCCTAGGAACCACACTTCACATCTCTGAAACTAGAGTAGGGCCATGGGGGGCTGAAGGGGCATCTGAGTACATAGGTCCAGGACGACGTACAAAGGAATATCAGAAATGAATTTAACATCAGGGGATTAAAAGAGGAATAGACTCAAGAAGCATTTATGGATAACATTTGTGAAAAAATCAAAAGAGTAAAACAGAGCTTGTGATATAGAAAAAAGAAATCACAAAATGTAAAGAAAAACAGGCAGAATTATAAAGTCAAAGGTCTTCACCTTGTCTTCTTAGGGTGCTTTTGTATCCCTTTGAGGACCTTTCTACCACTTTCTTTCATTCATTGATTCATTCAACAAATACTTATCGGGCACCTAGAATTTTCCAGGGACCAGGCACATAGGACCATATGCACTCTTCTTACTCTGCTCATTTTTTTTTCAATTATTTTATTGAGGTCATAATGGTTTATAATATTGTGTGATTTCAGGTGCACATTACTATTTATCAGTCTCTGTATACACTGTTTCATGCTCATCACCAATAGTCTAATTTTTTTCCATCATCATATATATGTGCCCCTTTACCCCTTTCACCCACCCTGCCACCCCTTCCCCTCTAATAACCACTAATCTGTTCTCTTCATGCATGTGTTCGTTTATCTTCCACATATAAGTGAAATCATGCAGTGTTTGACTTTCTCTGTCTGGCTTATTTTGCTTAACATCATATGCTCAAGGTCCATCCACATAGTTGGGAATAGGACGATTTTGTCCTTTTTATGGCTGGGTAGTATTCCATTGTGTATATACATATACATATATACACCACATCTTCTTTATTAATTCATCATTTGAAGGGCACTTGGGTTACTTTCACCTCTTGGCTATTGTGAATAACGCTGCGATGAACATAGGGGTGCATAGATCTCTTTGTATTGTTGATTTCAAGTTCTTTGGATAGGTACCCAGTAGTGGGATAGCAGGATCACATGGTATTTGCATTTTTATTTTTTTGAGAAATCTCTTACTCATTTTTACACCATACTTCTTTTTCCTGAAATGCTTTTCTCCAAACACTCTTCTTACAAATTCTCATCCTTCAAGACCCAGTCAATTGTCCCTGCCCTAAGAAGGATTCTAAAACCCCTCTAAACCTAGTTAAGAACTTCCTTCCTATCTACTTAAGATACTAACTTCGTATGTATTTTAGCTCTTGTCACAGTATATTGCAATTATTTGTCTTATGTTTATTCTCCGACTGAGCTACGAAAATTTTGAGGGGACAGACTATGAAGGCAACTTCTTGACTGTTGTCAGGGTTTATTCTACAAAGCTTATATATATTTTTTTAAAAAGCTGTATATAAAATTTTAATGAATTTATTCTGACTTTTGAAAGATAAAATGTGGTAGACAATTCTGTCCCCTGCCATTTCCCTCTAAACTGCTCAACTATATCTATGTTTTTGCGATTACACAAACTTCCAGGAAAACACCTCGAAGTGTAAATTTTAGATTTTGTAATATTGCAATATATTGGACTTAACTTTTCCTTTAAGAATGTTTGTAGATCCAATGGGACTTGGGAGCAGTTGCTTATTAATGATGAAAACATGTGGTTTCTTATAGCTAGTCACCTATTTTTGAATCTTTATTCTATTTACTTAAACCGTAAGAATTGTCAGGCAGCTCAGCTGAAAACCAAGTACATGGGTAGTTTTGGTTTTGTTTTTAATTTATGGAGACTAATATAGAGAGATATTAAGGATCAAAAGAACATTTATTTTTGTCCATAAAAACATTTATCTTTGTATAATGGCCATATATATTAAGGATTATAATACGAAATACTATAATATGAGGAACATTATTTATTGCTTAATATTTCCCATACAATAGCTAGGCACTCCATATTCCATGAGTCAGGTTACCCATAGGACAGCTTTATGACAAAGTACAGTTATTTTTCTAGTTTGCAGATAAAGAAACTGAAGATTATCTAAGAATCCACAGTTAATATGAAGATTCAAACAAGTCAATAAAAACGTAAAATGCACAACTAAGACTAAGAACTCATTCTTCACTTACAAGTATTGAAACTTTTTGTTTGTTTTAAATAAAAGGGATACTGGGGTGGCTAAAAATTGTAACATTATAGACCATTTAAATTGTCTGCCCTAGAGGCACAAATGGGTGCTTGAGCACACGGCTGGGATGCCAGATTGCCAGGATAATTTAGATTCCCTTGCTTTGAAACATTTATGCTAGAACTTTATCATTGCAGCTGAGGCATCCTACATGGCATGAATATTTTTATACAACACGCTGAAATACACATCTTAGTGATCAATTCAGCACTTGTAATTTCCCAAACTTTATTTTAATCAGGAGTTAATGATGTATGGCACTTCTAGTAAGTAAATGAATGTTTGAATTGCTGTAAATTATTTTAATAATTGCTCAGCTAACCATTTAAATTATCAAAGATCTTTACTTGTGCAATGTCATATAAATGCTAGAAATTAAAAATTAATCAACACGATTTACGTAACTAAAGCTGCTATCTAATGGGATATTTTTCAATAAGACGACAGTAGTAATTATGCTGAAAAATATTCATTCCTGTAGTTTGAACGATTATAGCAATTTCCACCAGGGGATTTCGCAGTCAGATTCTAGTTCTGGGCAACAGTGATTAATATAATGGTTATTAATGAGAAGTCATTTTGTTACTTCTAGCAGTGTTTAGGTGTCAATGCCTTGAAAGCAATGTGTTTAGCATATTAATAATAAAAATTGCATTGGACTAGCTACTAAGTAATCTTATTGATTTTTTCCTTATCTTCTATAATGTGAAGGGTCAGTTAGAGGTATAGAAACAACAGAAGTTTTCACAGCAAGGCCTAACATTTCTCTGTGCTGACATCTTTTTAACTGTGTACAAAGTTCACCAAATGTGCACAGGTAGTACTGTTACAGAAAGAAAGTGGTGGAGTCAGAGGTCACAAGCCACAGCAAGGTGACAGTCTCTTGTGGATGGCACCCTGGGAGCTGAGTTAGAGTGAGAATTGCCTTTCTCAGGTTGCCAACGGGGAATGGAGAGGATGAAGGATGAAGGCATCAGCAGTTAATATTACTGGATTAATTAAAACGAATATTGACAGAGATTTTGTTGGCTTTATGTCAAGTTGAGTACAGAGAAGGTGGTCCCTCATCAGATTCCATAAATGTAAAATTGTGGATTAATAAGATGACTATATGATATATATGTTTTGAGTAACATCATATTAATATATATACACATTTGCAAATTTATAGTCTGCAACCATGTGTATATATTTAAATGCATCCAAATCCATTGACCCAGAATTAAAGTAGAAATTATTCTTCCACTTTACTATTTCCTAGAATTTTGTCAAACATATTTTTTCCTCATCTATTTGAACTCTGCTCTTTGGAGGCACGTAATATATGGATGAGGTAAAACTACATCATCATGTTTGTGGCAGGAAAAAGGATGATGCTTGTGTTATAGGAGTTCTACATTGTGAGAAGAAAGTTAAACTAGACATCTCAATGGATACAGAACTATGATTTCACCAAAAGTACAAATTAGTCCATAAAACATATTTCTAATGTTTTATTAGAAATATGTAATCATGAGGCTGGCCCTGTGGCCGAGTGGTTAAGTTCACACGCTCTGCTTCGGCGGCCCAGGGTTTCGCCAGTTTGGATCCTGGGCATGGACATGGCACTGCTCATCCAGCCATGCTGAGGCGGCGTCCCACGTGGTAGAACTAGAAGGACCCACAACTACAACATAAACTATGTACTGGGGGGCTTTGGGGAGAAGAAGAAGAAGGAAAAAAAAGAAGATTGGCAATAGATGTTAGTTCAGGTGCCAATCTAAAGAAAAAAAATATTTGTAACTAAAGAGATTTCAAGTAGAATAACACTATTGGCAAAATCAATGTTAAAGAATTACCCTTGTTAATTATTTCAAATGTAAGTAAAATATCAAAAATTACTGTATAATGGAGTTAAAAAAGAACTCTTTATAGTTTTCATAAAAATAATAGTTTCAACGGTACGATTTCTTGAGACTGAGAAATTCTTGTATTTCATTTCATTGTATTTTCAGTTTGGGGGTTGTTTGGATGTTATTATTGATAGAAATAAAAACATGTTTATTTATATAGATGAAATATAAATTTTTGTTTATGTTTTTTAGTGAGTTAAAGTTGCCGATAATGTTAACTATATTGGAAACTTCTTACTTGCTTGACTGGTTATCTTAAGTTTCTTTTTCTTAAGGCGTCGTATTATAGTCGAGGTCTGGCATGGAATGGAGTGTGGCCACTCTGATTTCGCAGCAAGCGCTGAGCTCCACTGCAGTGTCAGGGAACAGATAGACTTTCAAGCCCACTTTCTTCTTCCTGTTCTCCATCTCTGTTTGGATTTGCATATCTGATTTCTACAGTAATACACGCACCATTAACTAACATAAGGTTAGTGAAGAATGCAAGTGTAAATATGACTATTTCTCTGATTTTCTCGGAACAAACAAAATAAAGCTAAAAGACAACTGTGACATGAATATGTCAGTGATTTATCATAGAGGAGCAATAGGAGCATGAAGACAAATATATACATACATACATGTATACCTCATCCCAAACATGAGGTGATTAAGAAAATTTAATTTAGCATAAAATACATTTTAAAAATTTATGATTACTTCTAATAAGAAAAAGGGGCACTAAAAATCCTATGTTCACTATTTTATCATGGAAATACACTGTTTCTTCAGTCTTTATAATAAAAGTTAACTCTAATGTAAGCAATAGTCATACAGCCATTTCAAATGGATGAGCAGCATTTTAGGATTTCTAAGAAAATCTTTTGGGATCAATGTAATTTAGCCTTTTGAATAATTAAATTACTTCAATGAAATTATTATGACTGTAGTTTTGTAATTTAATTGTTCTCTTTGCAGTCATTTTAAATGTAAATGCCCCTCAAAAAGCATATTATAAATAATAATGACTAAAACCAGATACAAAATAAAAACTGAACTGAACAGATATTTTCAAGGATTCTATTGGGAGAATTCCGCATTAACCACGTGACAAAAACATGCTAGAGATACTTGACTGTTACAACTAACATTTGTGTAGCACTTGACAATTCACACAGAGATAGCAAATATTCTCATTTGACCTTCAAAAGAATTTTTAAACCCTTGTTTCATAAATGAGGAAACTGAGAGTCAGTAATACAAACCAGAATTGCTCCTTCTCCTTGTGATCACGTCAGCCAATAAAGCAGGGCATTTGTCCCCTTCTGGAAGGTGGTGGAAGGAAAAATCCATTAAAATCATTAATCCTTTTTTGCCCACTTTCAATTATTTCTTAATGTTAAACTTATGAACGTTGTTGCCCTTGCCTGTGAGAGTCATTACCACATTTCACTGCGATTTCTCATTTCTCTTTCTGCCTTCTAGAACTGCATGCTCAGTGAGGACAAGGGCGATGCTTTGCTGAGCATCTCGTGGAGGGGCAGACCCATCTTGACTTTAGACCATCTGTTGAATGTCTATAATGTTTTTGTGTAAGTATACATTCTAGATCACTTGATAATAATTTTATATTTCATATTGGGTATGGAGAGCTTTTTCTTATTAGTATTTTTTAAAAGTATATTTTAAGACTATATTTATCTTCAGGTGAAAAAAAGAACCACTAAGGTATTCCTCAGTGTTGTCTCCCAGCATTTTAGTTGTGATTGCTTCTTTATACATGTTAGCTGCATTTTCCCTAAGATCATTTATATTGTTTTTTTAAGTGATAAATGTGTATTCTAATTTAGGCAATAAAGTGCTTTCTTTTCTGAAATGTTGAGAAATTTAGTCTCATCGGTAATAATCACATCATAAATTATTTGCAATTTTGGTAATACTCCCCAAATTACTTTAATATCTACATATTTTAAAATAATTATACATTTTGTTTTTCTCTGTTCATCTCCTTTTTAAATTTCCTTTTCTTTCCTTCCATTTTCTTCTTTCAATAAACAATTATTGAGCCTCTACTCATTCTTCTAGGAAGCTGACACACAGCCAAGAACAAGCTTTATCCTCCCAGAGCTTACACCCCAGCGCTAACATCGAGTATGAACCCACATTTAGGAAAGTGGCGCAAATACATAAATCTAAAGACCAAGAAAGAGTGAGGAATTTCAGACAGCTGATTCAATAAGACTATAGAATTAATACCATGTAAAATCTTAACCGAAAGCATCTATGATAGAGTGTTCCTGAATTCATTAATTATCATAGAAGACCAGTTCTTCAAGCACAAAGAGTGAAAAGCCCTTATGTTTGTTCCCAATTGACAATAACTGTAATATACATTTATTTGAACATTTTGTTAAATTTAAACACATCTAACATATTAGCACTTGCAAATTTCGTTAGAAAAACTCATCTGTAAAATACTGGTGTTGGAATAATATTCAACAAAATACTGTCAATGTCAAAGTTGAGACTGTTCTAAGAGTAAACAGATGATGATTCAGAATCATCTAAGTTATTCTGGTTTAGAATTTTGAAACATTCGGCATGGCAACATAACAATTATAGACAGATTCATTAATCAGTTTTTTTCTTTATTAAATCCATATTTCAACTAATGGTTCCAACATCCTCAGAGAAGGGGAAGTTATGTACAAATGATCCCAGTCTGAGAAAGGCTGTGATCCTGATAGTGAAAAGCGCACGAGATTCCATTGGAATGAACACAGCAGTTGTTCCCCCTTTGTATGTTATTATAGAGAGAACTGGGGGTCAAATTGCATGAATGATAAATGGAAGGTGCTTGAATTGGGTTGGTCCTTTTATGAACATTATACATTGACCTTGGCAGTTTTGACAATTACATCCATCATTTCTAGGAATCCATTCCAACACCCCAGCCTGTTCTCCAATGTGACCAAATAAACAGAGTCTGTGAATACAAGAATCAAAGATTGATCTTCTGTGCCACTGTACTGATTAACAGTTTGTTACTTACTGTAGCTTTTTCATTCCCTGGATTATGCAAGCATCATAATTCACTATGGCACACCTGTAGACAGCACGTTAGAATGCTTTAATCTTCACTTACAGGCTTTAAATGCATCAATATTAGACTTCTAAGCTTGGTAATCAAGATGAAATAAAACCTTTAAGGAACTCATTGCATATGTCTAATGTGTGCTTTACTATTTCCATGTCGCTTCAATAGAAACAGCTGGTCGAAGATAGAAGCAGACCAACTATTTTAATTTTACACTATTTTAATCTGTGGATAACCTAGGAACCAATTTTCAGGTTTAAAAGATTTTTTCTGCCTCAAATATTTTTTCATATGAGTAGAATCATATGTAGGTTGAGAAGCAGGTCCCCTCCCCAACAAAAACAGTTAATGCAACATTGTTTGCAGTCACTAAATTTTTTCCCAGAAAGTGTATTATCAACTCTGTGACAGTATCTTAAAAGGCTGGAGTAATATATGCATGTGTGAGCCCTGAGAAATCCTGAATTATCTGCTGTTTTCAAATCCAAAGACTTGAAACATTGACTTCTTTAATAATGACTCAGTGTTCCTTAAAATGGTGTGGTGATAATGACTCCATGTCTCAATGACATAAGCGTCATATTACAACTGACAAGTAAATTCACAAGAGTCAGGGGGATGTGGTGTGTATTCACAAGCCCTTATTTCACCTTGGTTTCAAACCTGTAATCTGGTTCATACCAGGCATTCAGTCCAATCTAATAATTTCTGGATTCAATGTAAAGTTAATTAGTCAGTCAACCTCTTCCAAGACTCTGCCACTTGCAGGTGTTTTCTTTACCCTCTTCCTGCCCCAGCTTCTGCTCTCTGGGTGGAACAGTTCCAAAGCCAGTTGTGTCAGGATGTTGGTATAGGAAGTCCACATAAATGATCATTCTTGCACCTATCTGCTGCGTGCCTCCTTGCCCTGGTGAGCAGATCCTATCTCCAGCTCACCTCTGTGTCTGCCCTGGATTTGTGGAAACATTAAAACCTCTTCCAAATTCATAGCAAACACAGAAACATAACTGGACCACTTCCGGTACACTGTCACTTCCTCTAGGGTGCAACTCTGAGGCTCCTCCTGTAAGTGGAAAACAGCACATGACTTTCACATTTCCAAAACCCCTATTTTTGATCCCATCCTTCCTGGCTTGGAGGGAGCAATAGAGAAAGTACCTAAATGTTACATTTCCTCTAATTTGATTCTATTTCTTCCAAGTTCTACTATTTCCTAGCACTGTTTCCTATCTAATCTGGGATGGCTATTTCCACTGCAGCTAAGACAAAGTAGTGGGTATTGGCTGGGGGGTCTGGTGGGCATGTGGAAATCCAGTAGAGAAGTTTCATACTGCCTCTCATCTCTTCATTCAATATGAATTTATTGAAGATGTCTATATATCAGGCACTGTACTATGTCATGAGAATGGCATAATGAAAAAGATATATAATTCTAAAGCATTAGGAGTAGAGCTAAAAAAAACTGGATCCTTGCCATCCAGTTCAGTACTTTCTATACGATATGGAAAATAACGAGGCCCACGGATTACAGAAGAGGCACTCAATCTCAGCTGGGTGGGTGTGTTTTTGTAGGGGAGTTAGGGGGAAACAAGTTTAAAGGTGCTTTGAGAAAGTGACACTTAAGTTGAAATATGAAAAAGTAACGTTGAAGCTGAATCCTGAAGAATGTATAATGAATTACCCAGGAGACGAGAGGATTGGAAGGTGGGGTACGTCAAATGTTTCAGGGATAATAGCATACTCAAGTCCAGAAATGAGGGCATGCCACTCTGAAGTTCTGTGTGGCTGGACAACTGAGTACAGTTTTTGGCTTCACAAGATATAAGGCTAGAGAGGCAGGCAGGAGCATATGCACAGTCCTGAAATGCAACCTCAGACATGGGACTTCAGATTTTGTTATGCATTAAATGACTAAGAGCCTTGTTTCAGAATTCAGAGACGTGTGTTTGAACTCTGGCTTCATCACTTACCTTGGCATTGTTATGTATTCTCTCTGTCATTTTTGTTTCTTCTACCAACAGACCCAAAAATTATATTTATCTTTTAAAAGGAGATTTTGAACATTTTTGGTGAGGAAGACTGGTCCAGAGCTAACATCTGTTGCCAATCTTCCTTTTTTTTTGCTCCCCAAAGCCCCAGTACATGGTCGTATGTCCTAGTTGTAAGTCCTTCTACTTCTTCCATGTGGGATGCTGCCACAGCGTGGCTTGATGAGCAGTGTGTAGGCTCTGTGCCCAGGGTCCAAACCAGTGAACCCCAGGGTGCCAAAGCAGAGTGCACGAACTTAACTGCTATGCCATGGGGCCAGCCCCGATTTCGAGCATATTTGAACCCTTAGCAATAAAAGGCTTTGAGCACCACCCCAATGTACAGATTTTATTATTTTATTCATCTATGAATTAAATAACATATTAATTTATGAATACAATATGCATATTACAAAAATTCACAAAAATTTTAAGGTAATCTAACAATAAAATAAATAATTATTTATTGATATATTAAAATTATGTCATATATAATATACCAATATATTATTAATATGTTAGTTTTATTTTTATTTGCTAATTAATAAAATTCTTTTTAGTGAAAATAGTATGAGCTCTAATTATATATTCTCTTATGAGCAGTTTAATCAGATATTCTTCATGATTTTAAGAAACTTTAATATTTGTGGATAAATACATTTCAATGTCAGGCTCTAAATTTAGTTTATTTCTATGTTTGATAGTAATGGCAGTAATATTTGAAAATGATATATCTATCATTGCACAATATGTACAACATAAAATATACACAAGAGATGAGGTTCAGCGCTTATGATAAGTGGTCATAAATCCATATTGCAAAGAGTCTAGATAATTTTAACTGATTTTTGCTTGCGTCTGGTCATTATCATTGTTTCAGAATGCATTGTTATGGAAAGAAGTTGAACAGGGAGTGAAAGCACTGTTCCTCTGTCATTTTCTTGGTCGCTTATACTTGTTTTATTTGTATTCTTGTCTTCACAGGATTCATTCTAGGCCATTTGTTAATCATGAGGGGGTTAGATTAGTTCCAACTAAATAATTAGCAGTAAATTCCCTGATTTGGTTGTTCACAGAGCACATCATATTGAAATCACATGGAGACAAACAGACGCCGTGTGGATCTGCCCCTCTACTGTTTCCCTTCATCTTCCCCACCCATCCCCTGTCTTCATCTGGAGGATGAACAGAGGAATTCATCACAAAAGCTCTAATGTCTACTTGGGAATTATGACTTAAAGCAGGAAGACGATGTTACTACACATCCATCTTACCACTACGTGTGTCACTGCCTCCCCTCTGTATGAGGGAACACATCTAAAACAAGCTCCGTTTTCTACCCTAAATCTTTTCAAAATGCTGTTGATTGCAGACAACTCCTAATATTATCATTTTCTCAAAATTTTCTGAAATATATTTTTTCTTCTGAAAGCTCTCTGTCAACAACCGTCCCAGCTAAATCATGATCATTTCCTCTGTCTCATTGGGAGTTAAATGACGTCATATCATCTCAGGCATGGAAATAAACTTGGACTTTAGCTCTTTCAAATAACCATTAGGATTGAACTAGAGCTAATAATCATTTACCGTTTTCTGATGATTTCACATGTGCCATAAATTCTCAAGGATTATTTGATTTGTTTCTATGAAATTATTTTTAAATGCATCAATCATACATCAGCATATTGTCAACAAAGAACAGACTGAATTCAAATAATTAGTATTTTACATAAAACAGTTGGTTAATATTAATCATATTACATCTTATGAGTATTATACCTAGATTTTCACATATGATTCCTGCTCTAATTCCATAAACTAAAAGATCTTCATGCTCTAAGATTATAAAGTATTAAAACAATAATGCCCTTGTTTTTTTTCTTCTGCTTCTCTTCTAGCAAGCATATTACTAAAAGAACAAAAATAATTGCCTAGTGTAGCTAAGAAGAATGAAATAATTTACCAAAGGAGTATTAAGTAAAAATTTCCTGAATATGAATTAAAATTAAATTGGAGAAAAGAAAGTAACAAGTTGGCCTCAAGCATGGATCATATTACACACAAGATTAACACACAAGATTATTAAACGTCAGCTGTGGTTTTCTTTGAAGTAGCAGGTTTATCTCTTTTTAAAAATTGAATGCAATTCGTTAATTTGATATAAAAAATTTGTGATTTCCAGATAGCAAAAAAGTACTCGTTAAAAAGATTTAAATAATTAAAGTGTTCTTTTGCTATTCCAAGATGTTGTTATTGAACTAGTGTTCTCAGATTGGCTTTTGGTTAGAATTAGAGGACATGTCCCCTGGTCTGCTCCCTCATGACCACAAATTTTTGAGACAACGAGCTCTTGTTAAGGGCCAGAAGAATGCCTTTTACAAGAGTCTGACATCATGGCCTTCGTCATGTCAGCAAAGAGATTATAGTATGAGACGAATAATAAAGTCATTAAATTTTATATATAGTGAACGTCATAAAATGCATATTTCACTTAAAGAGGGAAAGAAAAACAATTTAAGCAGTGAAGGAAATGCAGCCCACCATTCTACCCAGTGAGTAGTTGTGCCACTGTGAGTGTAAAATTGAAAGCACGAGGGTCGGCCCCGTGGCCAAGTGGCTATATTCAAGCTCTCTGCTTTGGCGGCCCAGGGTTTCACCAGTTTGGATGCTGGGCATGGACACGGCATGGCTCATCAGGCCATGCTGAGGCAGTGTCCCACATACTACAGTTAGAAGGACCCACAAGTAAAATATGCAACTATGTACTGGGTGGCTTTGGGGAGAAAAAGAAGGAAAAAAAAAGAAGATTGGCAACAGTTGTTAGCTCAAGTGCCAATCTTTAAAAAAAAAAAAAGAAATTGAAAGCATGGCTCAGCTTTTCTCTTGTTACAGATTAATTCGAATGTTGTTCTCATGGTTTTAGTATACATTTTTATTTTTCATACAAAATGACTCTTAATGGAGGATCAAATTCTTCCTCGAATATTCAAGTGAAGAAACAGCAGTATATCCTAATGTGTGAATACTAGCTAGGTTGGAAATACTGAGAGAGTATATGTTGAGCTCTAAAGTGGCATCTTTATAAGGGATTTTCAAGGGTTTTTTTTTAGGAAGATTAACCCTGAGCTAACATCTGCCACCAATCCTTCTCTTTTTGCTGAGGAAGACTGGCCCTGAGCTAACATCTGTGCCCATCTTCTTCCACTTTATAAGTGGGATACCTGCCACAGCATGGCTTGACAAGCGTTGCCATGTCTGCACCGGGGATCCAAACCGGCGAACCCCAGGATGCAGAAGCAGAACATGCAAACTTAACTGCTGTGCCACTGGGCCAGCCCCTGAAGCTTTCATTATTTTATGCCCCATTTTAGATTAGTTAACATAGGAAATCATGGCTGCTTGGTACATCCAGTATTTCTTAGCCAGAATCTCTCCATTCCATCTAGACCCTTTAGACTGGTGTCAGAAATTTTATGGCTTCAAGATTTCCTGTAGCTGCCCAAAAAGCTAATATTAAAACTCATTTTTGCAATACACAATGTATTCTTACATAAAATATATGAGCTGAGCCCCAAATTCCACATGGCTTCTGTATCACTGGAAATTATCTGAACTATATCCAACCAGTAACTATTACAACCTTAAATTTCAACAGATTTTTCAGAATCCTTTTGCCACAATTTTTAGTCAAAATTCGATATCCCCAAAAGTGCCTATCCCCATAAATCCATCCTCCCTCAAATGAGATTTCCAGCAACAACCGCTTATTAAAAACATGTATAAGAGAACACATTATTTTATTTATTTCTTTTTTGAAGGCTTCTTATTGATTGGTCCTGAAGGTGCAAAGAGGAATGATAGTTATACCCTACTCTCCAGAAGTCATAATAGAAAAGAGGAAAGTAGATTGCAAAAAGTTAATTTTAAAATTTATTAAAATGGAATGATATAGTGGAGGTGTGGGAAATGTGCCCTAGAAGTCTAGATAAGAAAGGAACCGATAGCGACTCAAGGAATTTGTGGTAACATAACAGAGATACAGTGAGTGAGCGGATCTTGAAGGAAGAGGATGACTTTTACCAAACAATGAGCAAATAGCATCTATATAGAGGACATAGGCAAAGTGTGGAGATGTGAACAAGCATGTATATCTGGAGATTAGCACAAAGCAGAGTGGGACCAAAACCCGTGTATGAGAGGGAAGAGAGGGAGGAATTGATGCTGACCACATATATCATAATGGTCCTTGTATATCATTCTAAGACTCTAGAGTCCTTATCCAAAAGGCAATAATATCCGGGAGGTTTTCAAACAGAGGAGAGACATGATGCTGTGAGTATTCTGGCAGAAATGTGCAGGATGGATCCAGTAGGAGAAACAAGATGACCTGTTTTTACAATCAAATAACAGTTTTAACTAAAGTAATTAGTGGAGAGATTATGGAGTAGGATCAACAGAACTTTGGGACCAATTTTATTTAGAGAATGAGGGAAAGAAATGACTTTAGGATGACTCCAAGGTTTCCAGCTTGGTAGACTCTGTAAACAATGCTTTTGCTATCTGATAGAGGAGAAGAAATCTAGGAGGAAGGAAATGAAAAAGGAAGGATGAGGGGGTGGATTTTGAAAAACTACAACCTTAGGGCATCCAGGTAAAGATATATATCCAGTACATAGCTGGAATGATCGCATAGGTCTATTTTCAATAACATGCAATACAAATATTAGAAAAACATTGAGTTGCATTTAAATGCTCACTTACATGTGGTCCATATAAAATACTCTTCAAAGATTAGCAAGTTTAAGTTATTCATGACAAACTGTAGCTATACCGTTTCAAAGAGAAAAACATCTGAAAAGTTTATATATAACTAGAGTTGTTCTTTTCTTAAAATGGCATTGTATTTCCTAAAGTTCTATTCCATAGATCAATGATAATTTTGTGAATGCTCAGAGCAATTAGTAAGGAGCAGACTAATTGTCTTGAGTTATGTAAAAGTCCCAGAAACTTTGATCAGTTTGCCCTAAATGTAAGGTTAATAGGAGCAACTGTACAAAATCATTAACCCAAGCAACTGTACAAAATCATTAACATTTTCACTACTGGTCTAGGTATCTACATTTTATGTCCCTGCTAAATTTATGACAATTTTCTAAACGGTGATGTGACAGGAAAGTCATCATATAGAGGTTATATTGGTCAAGATAAGCTAAATTATGCTATGGTAAAATATACTGTTAAATCTCAGTTACTTAGCCCAGCTAAAGTTATTTTCTCATTCACACAAAGTCCCTTGTGGATAGATAGGGATTGTCTTCCCTCTGAGGACAAAGGGATCCAGGTCAACTCCCATGGTAATCTGAAATTTGCCATCCCAGCACTTGGCTTCCCATGTTTCCTTGGCTGGGAAGAGAAAGAGATCAAAGAAAAACACAGTGTCTAACAGATTAGAACAGAAGTAACACCTCACTTCCACTTACCTTCCTATTGGCCCATACATGGTCACATGGTCAGAGCCCAACTGCAACAAATGCTGGAAAATATAGAGCTGTACATAGATATTTAACAAGCATAATTTGTCTCTGTCATAGAAACAACCATAGATAGGTGAACACGGTGTTGGGTGTTTCAATAATCCCTTAATTGCCTCTTATGGAAGGTAGATGATACTAGAAATCTAGACTCTACTTACCAGAGATTCAGTTTCTTCTTACAGAGAGACCTTTTGGACAGCATCAGGTGAAAAGGTTCTCAAGGAGGAAGAGTGAAAAATCCAAGTTGTTCACGTCATCATTTCTAATTATGAGATTCATGGGAATTTTAGAGCTAGAAGGATCTCATTTAACCAGCTTATTTAAACAGTGAAGAAATTTAAGTCCAGAAAAAAAATAAGGAACTTACCCTGTGACACAAAGTAATTTAGTGGTAGAGATGGGATTAGTGCCCAACTCTTGATTTCCAATCCAGTGATCTTTTTCACTGCATGGTATCTTCTTAAAAGAGTCATTGATTCTCTATCTGGAAGTACACAAGATTCTAGGATTAGTAGGAATTATGGCCAAGATGATCAAGAATCACAATGCATAAAAACTTACCTTTTTTTTTTTATCATCATTGTTATAGTTGAGATTCACGGTCATTTTCTAAAACAGCTAAGAAGGAGAACCAAAGAACTAAATTACTCTTACATATGGGTGATTGGATTTGACAGCCCCATAAGAATCATTCACGGAATGGACCTGTGCCTTTGGTCTCTAAATGCTTCCTCTTACACTTGCATAATGAATTCTCCTATTTATTTATTCATGCAGCAATAATCTTGGAGTGCGTGTCTTCAAGTTCTTAATCCCCGAGAATTAAGACTGAATGAGACAGAGAGCTGCTGCTTACCAGGAATTTTGCCTGAAGATGATGAGTCAAAGAGCCAGTCAGACACCTAGAGTGGGAGGAACCCGTACTGTGGAACCAGGAGACTCTCATTCTAGCCCTGCTTCTGTCCTGATCTTTTATAAATTCCTGAATCTATCTCGAGGTTGGATTTCTTCGCAGAAGGAAAGATGAGTGGACCTAGAGACCCTTAGCTGGAACCCACAGCTTTAGCACCCTACTCTCCAGCTTCCATTGTCAATTCTTAGTCATGATATGCTTCCACATCTTCTAAACGCCACTCTCTTTTTACTTGACTTCACTTGAATAAATGTTTATACATTGCAAATTAGAAATTATTGATACAAATAGAAATAAAACAGAACACGTTTGATTCTATTTGTCTCCTACAAAGAAAAAAACAAGATAGCAAAATATCATGAAGCTGTTCCCTCCCCCTCTCTCTTCTTGTCTCTCTCCCTCCCTTTCTATCTCCTTCCTCTTCCTCACTCTTTCCTTTCTTTTGTTATTTCTATCATCTATTTATCATTTTGCTTTGGTAGTGGTTAATTACTGACATCAAGTGTGCTATCGAAAGTATCTGGAATTTAATTTGTATAAAATTCCATGAGAAAGCAAAACAATTTAGGATTGCCATTTACTCATTGTGATATATCATTTGACTTAGACAATTTTGCCTCTAGCATTTCCCCTTAGGACTTAATATAGGGCAAGCTAAATGACTTAGAAGCAATGCTGTGGTTCTCAACATCATTTACAACACTAAAAAATGTGCTGTATTTACGTGATGGAATGCTATGCAGCCATCTAAAATTATTTCATTAGAACTATCTTATGGCTTAGAAAAATATTCTTGATTTATTTGGTAGTTAACAAAAACATATTATAAGCAATATTTCCAATTTGATAACATTTTTTAAATGTATATACACAGACATACATGCCTGAAAAGAGAAACATCAAAATGCTAATAGTGTGAATCTCTGGGTGAGAGATTACATTTGCTTTTAATTTTGTTCTTTGTACTTTTGTATTATGAACAAGCAGGATGTTTGCAATTGGAAAAAAATAACTCATAAGCATAAAAATAAAGCTTTACAAAAAATAGACTATAGATTTAATGCAGGGGTAATGTTTATAGAACTGGGACATAAAGTATGCACTATAATGTAAAAAATATAGCAACTAAAATAAAAGATTGAACTCTGCTAGAAAAGTGAGAAAGACCTTTAAAAGACATTTCTCAAGGGAAACACTATTGGCACTTTGGGTGGCACTTGGCTGGACTGTCCCAGGAAATGCAGGACATACAGTATTCCTGGCTCCCATTCGCCAAATGCCAGTCATTGATCAATAACATGCCCTCACTAATTCTAAATGCCACAGGGTTGAGAACCATGGCTAGAAGATGTCCGTATCAACGAAAGAAAATCAACTTGCTGTATTTATGTATGGATTTGCCAGTAAGCGATCTGCATAACATGAGAAAAGGTGCTAAAGGTCAAAAATAACTCCCAAGTGATCTTTCTTCTGTCCAGTGTCTTTGGGTTGGAGAAGCACTCTGGCAAAGTTTATGCCTGCCCGCTCTTTGAGTCCGCCCTGAGCCTTGGACTTCATTGACTCACTTCCCCAATCTCCCTCTCTGACCTTGGATACCCTTTGTTTCACTCTCCTGGCATCACTTTACTTTTCTGAATCTTTTGGAAATTAGGCTAATGAAAACTCCAGCTCTAAAATTCAAACGCTAATTGATTTATAGACTCATTCATGAATATATTCATAATTTTTACTAGGAGCTACACAGATAGAGGCAAAACAAGCAACGACCTGTACCCTCGTCAAGGTCACAATCCAGTAAGAGGTTACGAATGTATGTTATCTAAGAGGGTTAATAAAGTAGGTTACTAACTGCCTTTATGCCTTTAATATCAGCATGATTACTTAAAGGATGGTTTCTGAGCAGAGATTATAATTTTAAGATGATAGGACTCAGAGATATGAGAGAGTAAAAAGATCCAGGAGACAGAAAAATCATGACATGTTCCAATCAATTGGTTTAGCATAAATTGAACTTCAAAAGCTGGAGTCTCACAAGACAATCCATTTTCTATAACGACGTTGCCCCAGAAGTCTTTGGATGAGGTGTCCCGTCCACATGCACCTTAGTATTTCTATGATGACTACACTCAACACCATGATTTTTCAAATGGTTTCCTGCCTCACTAGACTGTAGGTGCTGAGAGGGATGCCACGGGTCTGTATTGAGACGATTATGTACTCAGCATCCCAACAGCTCTTAGGTCCTTGATCGTGCCTTGCTTTGACGTGGCTCTCCTTTTGAGTCCAATCTGTTTACGACCTCCTTGTATGCCCTTGCTTTCCACTTCATTTCCGTATTCTTTGTAGAGGCATTGACAGGGAAGAATTGCTAAGACAAGAAAGCAAGGTCCACGTGCAGAAACAGGAGCAAGGCACTGGCTATCATTTCCTCTTTCATGCTGGCTCTGTATGCACCACAGTCTTGTTCTGGGCTGTTCCACATTTAGCACTATTGCTCCTTCTACCCTGTCTTCAATGTGAGCATGGATGGGACTGGAAACTTGAGAGCAGCAAAGCCTTGCTGAATCCCTCTCTGCCCAACGCTCCCCCGCAAAAAAATCTCACTGCTTGATGCTAATGAATTTGTTTTTATCCATCTTACTTATACTTAAAGTGTTACCATGGAAAATCTTTTTTAACTTCAAACAGAATGTTTTGTCATACCAAAATATTTTTTTATTGTGAAGTCAGAAGCACAGGTTTTTTTAATCTTAATAAGGATTTCTGTTAATTTTACTTTACTAAGTAAAATAAATTTTACTTACTAAATAAGTAAATTTTTACTGACAGCGTTTTTATTATGAAGGGTTTTTAAAAATAAGATAATCTTGATTAATAAAGACATAATCTTTAAATATGTTATTACCTCTATCACTAAATCTCTTTTTTCTCACGCTAAAGTCTGTTTTTTGTCAACCTTTTAAAATAAAAAATTTGGTTCTTAGAAGCATGTTTTATGATGTTTCAATCAGTGATTTTCATGAAAGATATATGCTTTTCAGATAACATTTTCTCAAACAAAATTATCCATATAGTCATTGGGAGTTGCAGTAAATGGAAGAATAATTTGATATGTAATTGAAATATCTAAAATGAATTTAGAATATAACTCTGGAAAGTTTTGAGACATCAGAATAACTCAGAGTCAAAAAATTTAAAGAGCATGTCTGAGGGAACTGGTCATACTGTTCTTGACTTTTCTTTTCCAGCTTAGTTAGAAGGATAGAAATGTATCACAAAGAGCTACCAAATATCTATGTTGCCGTTATTATCCCATTAATTGTGTATTTATGTAATTTATGTTAGGTAGTCTTTATAAAGACACTGTATCAAAAAGTGTGCCAGAAAATTAATACAGGAGACATTAAACAAAATAAGCAGAAAAAAATAAGTATTCCATTGAAAATTTACACTCATTTGTTGCAAACAAAAGACAAGGACGTTCAACCATTTGTTTTTCCTCACTTTTAGAAACGCAGCTGAATGAAATGGAGTTTTGATAGTCGGTCTGCCTTCCTCAGGGTAACGCGGGTAGAGAGCGCCCTCTACTTTCTCCTGATTAAATAGCATCCCTAGTCTGGAAGAAAGGAGATGCTGGTTCCATGCGGATATTTTGCTCAAAAAGTCAGATGGGATTTGTCTATAAGGTTCATTAACTCTTGGCCTCTATTGGCAATAACCCATATTCAGGAGGCCACCATTGTGACACCCTCAAAGGAACTCCCTGAAGGGGGCGAAGTCTAGAAGCAGAATACCTGCTCTGAAGTTTTCCACCTTCCCTGAACTGAATCCCCACGGCCACCCCAGGGGGGGAGAATGCAGCTTTGAAAAATAACACCTTTGTTATTCCAAGTGTTAGAGATGAAGCCTAGTTTTCAGATGGCCTCAAGGTTTGTGCACCCTTCACCAAACACAGATGGAAACTGGAGTCTTTGAACTGCTTTGAAAATCTGTTGCTAAGTATTGCTGCGGGTCTGTGAAGGAGCCATTGCTGACTTCCGGCTGCCTGCGATTTTTGTGGCTGTGTGATGACAAGAAATAAAACGGCTTCATTTTAGAATTAAATGGTTTATATGCCAGGAAGGGAAAACACCATCTAAGCAAGATTTTATCCTAGCTATGGTAATTCTAAATGGTGGTCTTTTTAAAAGACTGGCTTAAATATTAGCATTATTAACAAGTCATAGAACATGCAGATAACATTAATTCATCCATTTTATTCTATTGATAATTTTGACTTTTATAGTTTCAATACTTTTCTCTTAAGACATTAAAATCTATAAAGATGAATATCACCTATTTATATATCAACAATTGGCATTATACTTGCTTAGAGCTTTGCAGTTACATTAGAATATATTGACTCTTGAATCTAGATTCAGAAATATCTGTTGTAGTAAGTCAATGTCATAATGATTCCATTAAAAAAAATTTAGATTTAACAACACAGCTTTCATTTGCCAATGTGAGGAACAACCATTCAATGAAAACTACGGTAAGTAGACATTCTTACTTAAGTCAGATTTAAGTCAACAGAATTTACAATGTACCCTCTGAGCCTGTTACATATGCAGCATATAACCAGTTAGGTTGTTCTTTTTGCTGTTTCCCTTCAAAGAAAGTTGAATCTCAGTATAGGAATCAAGACATGCCTACAAGCCGGCAGAAGGCTATGAGAACTTGGGTGATGCTGTTCTTAATAGAGAAACCAAGGTTTGGCCAACACAACTGATGACATAAAACTATGTGTTCTCAATGTAGTTTGCTATGACTTTACAAATACTTAAAATTGCACATGTTTGCAGTGTGTATTTGTGTCTGGGCCAAAAAACTACTACCCCTTAGGTTAATGTCACATTAAGCAAGATTTGACACTAAGGTTCCTGTGGAAACATTAACTTAGCTGTGTTGTTTATTTGCAACTTTTTTATCGTTGGAGTTTAACAGTAGCAACAGAGGCACATTATGATATATATTTAATAAGAACACATACTTTAGCCACAGCAGGCTTCCTCCTGGGAGCAAGGCAGGGATGGTGTGTGACCCTCCACCCCATCTCAGCAGGTAGACACCAGCAGGACCTGGCCGACTCTGTAATCTCTTCCTTGGACCTATTGAACTTTTTTTTTTTTTAAAAAAAAAATTGATGTATATATAAAGAAAGCAGGAATCTGAGCTTCCTTGTGACTTCCACCCCCCAGGGTACACTAAGTGACTGTAAAATTCTGGCATGCACAATATTCTTTATTCCATCCTTCCTGCCTCAAGTATTAATCACGGTGGAAGGAAGAAGTTCACATCATCGGAATTTACAATCTCTACATCTTCCTTGAGTTTAAAATGCTTGTATAACTCAAAAGTGGCACTAAAATTTAAATGATGTTTCAAGAAGGTGCTAGTGGAACTATTATCTGATAATAACTACCTCATGTGAGAAAAAGAAAGATATCTTGTAACCTAAAGAGAAGGAAGAGGAGGAAAGAATGAGCGCTTTGCCACCTGGGTTTTCCTTATCTATTATTTCACTGACAAAGAAGTCAGGAAGATGTGTTAAACCTCATTCACATTCTTGAGAAAAAAAATACTTGAGTGGAAAAAAACCATATGACTGCTTTGCTCATGTTCATGCATCATTCCTTAAAATACTCTCCGAAAGAGTAAGGGCAAGAATGACGAGGCCTCGTCGATGGGATCTTCAAATGACTGGACTTGCATAATAACTTGAGACATCTCTAAATTCATTCTACGTCCTTTATCTTAAAACTGCAATTTATGCGAAGGGCTAGAAATAAAATGATTAAGGCGGAGTCCTTGCCAGGGCCACCAAGTGTGATTATGCTGATTGTGAACTACCCAGAGAGTCCCAAGTGAGGACAGAAGTGGGGCCGTAACGTGGCCTGCTCTGCTCGCCAAGCTGTAGGCTCATGGCGCAGTGCCTCTCCAGTGAGGATGGGATGGGAGACACACTTTTTTTAATTTACATACAGAAAGGGGACACCATTTTAACTCACCCAATGTCATCCTGCAAATGCTCTGTTCTCTGTGTAGTTTTCTGAATATTGGTACGTCAGGCCTACAAACTTTATTGAACACTTACTTTTCAATGTAAGAGGCAAGCTACCTGCCAGGCACTTTATATATTAGATATCTTATTTAGTCCTCAAAAGAATGAAAGTTCTTGACTGGGGCCAACATAGTTGGCCCCCAAGCCTGTTCTCTTGCCCCATCTCCCCCACTCTCTCTTATACCTCCTCTGCTCCTCACTGTTCCTCCGGGCCTTTGCACTTGATAGCACCTCTGAATGGAACACCTCCTGCACAGAGCTGCCCTCTGGTTTATTTCCTCACCTCCCTCAGGTGTGCAGCCATCCCTTTATCAGGAGAGACTTTCTGGCAAGTCCATCAAAGAGAGAGCCACCTCTCTGCCAACCACCAGGCACTTTGCCCTTGTCGTCCCCTTATTCTGCCTCATTTTCCTTCATCTAACTTGCCATTCCCTATGTTACACATTAAATCAGTGGTCTATTTATAGTCTGTCTCCCGAAACTAGAACCTAAATTTCATGAAAGCAGGAATTTTCAGCTGTTTTGTTTTCTGTGACATCCCCACCTCTGACAACTCCGGGGTGTCAATTCAGACCCAAGCCGTCACTGGCCCACTGCTACAGATTGTCCTAGGGCTTGCTGCTCCCATCTCCATCTGAGATATACCAAAAAGTAGGCAACATTTTCAGGAAGAAACCCTACTCCCATCATTTAAACAAAATTAAGATATTTTAGACTAATATATTGTTTTCTGAAGAAACTTTATTTGAATATATTGTGTAAAACATGAAAAAATTCCTCAGGAAGTATTTATGGTGATATAGGAGTTTATTGCTGTCCAAACCGAATCAAGGTTCTCAGGGCCCCTGCCTCAGTGAGGACTTCTGTTAGGCTCCGTGCAACAGCAGCGTCATGGAATGGGTTTTTAATACATTAGGAACTATTCTTTTCTTGTAGCAAGAAGTTTTGAAGTTGACAGTCCAGGACCAACACAGGCCCTCCACAACACCTTCAGTACTGCAGTTCCTTTTACTTTTCTTCTCCCCTGTCCCCAGGGTGTGGCTGTCACCCACATGGCCGTGCACTGCCTCCCTCACTCTCCCTCATCACTGAGGCCCTGCTCCGGGAAGGAGGTAAGCAGGGCGAAGCTCAAACATACATTCCAGCTAAGTCTGACTCCTCCTAAGGAGCTTTGCCCGAATTCAACACAGCAACTCTTTGTTGTCTGTTGGGGAGCGTTGTGTCACGTGATTGCCCATACTAAAGAGAGCCAGAAAGTGTAGCTCTTTAAAGGAATGCATTTCCACCTCCATTTAAGTCAAGTTTGCTGGAAAAGAAGAGAGAATGAATAATAAGTCATCTAGGAGATAATCCATAACCGTCCCTACAAGAGAGTGGTGGATATCAGGTTATCAACCAGCAGTGTCTGCTACAGTGAGAAAGGAGAAGGGTTTCTCCAGAAGGATGCTCCCAGCCTTCCAATGGTCTTATAATACAGTTCATGTAATTTTTTACAGAAGTGTAATTCATAAAGAATTATTCTAAATCAATAATAAGGAGACAAATCTCCTATTAGAAAATTTATCAAAGGATATGAGACATGTTCAAAATGGGTGACAGTAAACAAAAGAGGTTCGACCTCACTCATAATCAGGAAACGCAAATTACAACAGTGAGACATCATTTCACATCTTCAGACTGACAGGATAGAAAAGTCAGATAATATCACATATTTGCAAAGATATAAGGAAACGACAACTTCTATATTGCTGATGAGACTGTAAATTGGTACAGTGATTATTGAGAGCAATTCGGTGATACCTAAGAAACCTGAAGATGCTCATACCCTTCATTCTAGCATTCTGCCAGTGTACATATACCCTAGAAATGCCCTTGCACAGTAAACCCAAGGAGATGTGTATACATATTTAGATGTTGTTGTTTGTGACACCAATTGGCTGGTTTGGAGAGGTATGTTTTTACTACATTAAGAATTAACTTTTAAAAACTCTCTTACTAATTGCCTATATCACCCATTTTATGGTTTGCTCCTGCCTGTTATGAGCAGAGAGAAGTATACAGAGACTGACTACACCCTTTGACTTGGACTAGTGCAAATATTTTAATACATATGGAACCAATTCTCTACATATGAAAAAATGCTGGCATAGGGGACATTCACAAATAGATCTTTTGAGGTCCACATTTATATCTTGTAATGGATTTTTGTTATGGCTTTGCAAAGTGCAGCCTCTGTGACACTTAAATGTATATAATCTCCACTCCATCACAAAATGTCAACCTGGTGGAGATAAAGTAAACATTCAGTAAATATTTAGCTAACTAAAAACCTGGCTTCATGAGTGATGTCAGCAACATTGCCAAATAAGATATCCCTTGCTCATATCCTCCCTTAACAACAACAAACTGGTATCCATCCACTGCAAAAAGTGCCTTTGTGGGAGTTGAGGGATCCAGCCTCATATGCCAAAAGACCAGAAAGAGTCTTGCCCAATCCTGGATTGGGTAATAGGCATATGGACCTTGGTCCTGGCTCCAGCCTCTCTTGGCCGTGTTCCCCCTTTTGATCTGGGTGCCTCTGGAGAACACTGTTTTAGACAATCACCTGCAAATGAGAAGACCTTTGTGGAAGTCCAGGTTTCCAGCAGAGAAGTTCCAGTACATCACGGAGCAAAAAAATATGAATTTGGATGCATTTGAGAGAGTAAGAGAAACATTTTTACTTTACCAACATCACCCCTCTCCCAAGTCAGCACAGCTCAGTGCCAAGAGAGAACTTCTTGGCCCATGATTTCTCCAGTGTGGGAAAGTGAGAGCATGTGAGTGAATGCCTGGCTTCCCCAGCTGTGCAGGAAGCTGCCAGGAGGCCCATTTCTCTCTTGCCCCATCAGAGTACTGAGTCATGAGCTCATGACTGAAAGAGTCATGGGAAGAAGCTGAGAGAGTGTCAAATAAGATTCTCAGAAGGAAGGCATTAAAGGGACACAGATCTTATCAACTATGTCAGACTTCATCAAGAAGCCCACTCACAAGCTACTGGGAATGCTTTACCTGCAGAGCCCCCTAGTTGGCCCACAGGCACCAGCACTTCACACACCTATCTCATGTACCCCAACCCTGTGGTCATATCCCTGTGTGCACTCCTAATGGTAGTGACAGTGAACTTTGACAGATGGCTAGTGAGCATGTGCAAAAAGCTGACCCAAAGCTATGGGACAGGAGAGACCACAAACTTGAGCTTTAGCTCCACCATTGGGAGAGCAAAAGGGAGACTGTCAGCACCCAACTGGGTGCATTGCAGGATTGATAAAAAGGCTTATAAGCTTAAAAATTCTGCCGAGAGGGAGCAAGAAACATGGAGTAGGGTATCCGTAGAAGGTCTGAGAAGCCTCAGAATCACCAGGAGGGCTGACAGAATGTATTTCTTTCCAGAATCAGTTAGTAAAGACTGGAGGAGGTGTCTGCTACTTCAGTGCAAATACGGCAACACAAGATTTCAAGGAACATGAAAAATCAAGGAAATATGACACCATCAAGGATCACAATAATCTTCCAATAACCAATTCCAAAGACAGGCATAGGTACAATACACCTCATAAGGAATTCAAAATAACTGTTTTAAAGATGCTCAATGAGCACAAGAAAACACAGGACAAGAATTCAACAAAACCAGGAAAACAATACATGAACAAAATGAAAAATGTAAGAAGTAGATGAAATAAGAGTTAAAAAAGAACCAAACAGAAATTCTGGAGTCGAAGAATACAATGAATGAAACAAAAAAATGCAACAGAGAGAATTAGCAGATGAATGAATCAAGCAGAGGAAAGAATCTGTGAATTCAAAGATAGGACCTTTGAAATTGTTCAGTCAGAAGAGACCAAAGGAAAAAGAATGAAAGGAGTCTGCATGATCTATGGAATACTAGCAAAAGACACAATCTGCATTGTTTGAGCCCCAGAAGGAGAGGAGAGGGGAAAAGGGGCAGAAAGATAATTTAAAGAAATAAAGGCTTAGGACTTCCCAAATGTGGAGAGAGATTTAGACATCCAAGTTCATGAAGCTCAAAAGTCAATGAACAAACTCAACTAAGAGCTCTTCTCCAGGACACATTATAATAAAATCGTCAAAAATCAAAGACAGGGCTGGCCTGGTGATGTAGTAGTTAAGTTCATACACTCTGCTTTGGTGGCCCAGGACTCACGGGTTCGGATCCCAGGCGCGGACCTACACACCACTCATCAAGCACTACTGTGGTGGTGTCCCATATACAAAATAGAGGAAGGTTGGCATAAATGTTAGCTCAGCAACAGTCTTCCCCAAGCAAAAAGAGGAAGCTTGGCAAGACACGATAGCTCAGGGCCATTCTTCCTCACCAGAATAAAAAAAATCAAAGACAAAGAATCTTAAAAGCAGCAAGAGAAAAGAAGCCTGTAACTTAAATTGGAACTCCCATAAGATTATCGTCAGATTTCTCGGCAGAAACCTTACAGGGCAGGAGAGAGTGGATATGATATATTCAAAGTATTGAAATAAAAAAAAACGCCAAGTAAGAATACTCTATCTAGAAAAGTCGTCTTTCAGAAATGAAGGAGAGAAAAAGAATTTCCCATACAAACAAAAGCTAATGGAATTCATCACCACTATACCTGCCTTACAAGAAATCCTGAGAGCAGTTCTTCAAACGAAAATGAAAAGACACTGATTAGTAATACGACAACATATAAAAATATACAATATAGTTGTAAAGATAAGTATATAGTCAAATTCAGAAATTCTAATTCTATAATATGGTGGTGTGTTAACCACTAAATTCTAGTATAAAGGTTAAAGGACAAAAGTATTAAAAATAACTATAGCTACAATAACTTGTTAATGAATACACAAGATAAATACAAAGATAAATTATGACATCAAAGACATAAAAGGAGGGAGAAAAAGGGTAGAGTTTTTGTATGTGATCAAAGTTAAGTTGTTATGAATGTAAAATAGACTGTTAGATATATAAAATGTTTTATGCAAGCCTCATGGTAATCATAAAACAAAATCCCATACTACATGCACAAAAGATAAAGAGAAGAGAATCAAAGTACACCACTGCAAAAAAATCATTAATTCTCAAAGGAAGGCAACAAGAGAGGAAGAATTGAACAAGGGAACTACGAAACAGCCAAAACAATTAATAAGATGGATTAGTAAATCCTTACTGATCAGTAATTACTCTAAGTGTAAATAGATTAAATTATCCACTCAAAAGATATCAAATGGCTAGATGGATAAAAAAAGAAGATCCAAATACATGCTGCCTACAAGAGATTCACTTTAACTTTAACAACACACATAAGCTCAAAATGAAGGGATGGAAAAGATTCCATGCAAGTGGATACCCAAAGAGACTAAGGGTAGCTATACTTAAACAAAATAGGCTTTAAGCCAAAAATGGTAACAAGAGACAAGAAGCTCATTATATAATGATAAAGGGATCAATTCCTCAAGAGGATATAACAATCATAAATACATATGCACTCAACATTAGAGAACCTAAACGTATCAAGCAACTACTAACAGATCTGAAGACAGAAGTTAACACCACCACAATAATAAGAGGAGACTTCAATACCACACTTACAACAATAGGTAGATCATTCAAACAGAAAATCAATAAGGAAACATTGGACTTGAACTATACTTTAAAACAAATCGACCCAACAAACTTATACAGAACGTTGCATCCAAGAGCAGCAAAATACACATTCTTTCAAGCACACAAAGAACATTCTCAGGGCTAGATCATATTATAGGTCACAAAATAAGTCTTAGCAATTTAAGAAGATTGAAATCAGACCAAATGTCTTTTCCAAATACATGGTATGAAACTAGAGATCAGTAACAGGAGGAAAACTGGAAATTTAAGAAATATGTGGAAATTAAACCACACACTCCTGAACAACCAATGGGTCAAAGAAGAAGTCAAAAGTGAAATCTCAAAAAAATATCGTGAAACAAATGAAAATGGAAACAACATACCAAGATATATGGGATGCAACAAATGCAATTAAAAGAGGGAAATTCATAGCGATAAATGCCTATACTAAGAAACAAAGAAGATCTCAAATAAACAACCTAACTTTACACCTCAAGGAACTAGAAAAAGAAGGAAAAATTAAGCCCACATTTAGGATAAAAAAGGAAATAACAAACATTAGAGCAGAAATAAACAGTATAGGGACCAGAAAAACAATAAAACAGATCAAGGAAACTAAGAACTGGGTCTTTGAAAAGATAAACAAAACTGGCAAACTTTTAACTAGATTAAGAAAAAAAGAGAGAAGATTCAAATAAATAAAATCAGAAATGAGAGAGGAGACATTACAACTGATACCACAGAAATACAAAGGATCATAAGAAGCTACTATGGACACTAATATACCAATGAACTGTATAACCTAGAAGAAATGGATAAATTCCTAGAAACATACAACATAGCTAGACTGAATTATGAAGAAACAGAAAATATGAACAGACCAATAATGAGATTCAATCAGTAATTGATAATCTCCCAACAAAGAAAAGCCCAGGACTGGATAGTTTCCCTAGTGAACTCTACCAGACATTTAAAGAATTAATACGAATCCTTCTCAAACTCTTCCAAAAAACTGAAGAGGAGGAAACTCTCCCAAACTCATTTTATGAGGCTAGTATTACCCTGCTACCAAATCCAGATGAAGACCCACAAGAAAAGAAAGATACAGGCCAATATCCTTCATGGATATAGACACAAAAGTTTTCAACAAAATGTTAGCAAACTGAATTCAACAGTATATTAAAAGGATCATACGGCATGATCAAGTGGGATTTATCCCTGATATGGCAAGATGGTTCAATATAGACAAATCAGTAAATGTGATACATCACATTAATAGGATGAAAGGAAAACTCATGTGATCATCTCAACAGACGTATAAAAAGCATTTGAAAAATTCAACATCCTTTCATGATAAAAACTCTCAACCTATTGGGTATACAAGGAACAGACTTCAACATAATAAAGGACATATATGACAAGCCCACAGCCAACATCTTACTCAATGGTGAAAAGTTGACAGCTCTTCCTCTAAAAGCAGTAACAAAACAAGAGTGATTGCTCTTACCACTCCTATTTATCATGGTACTAGAAGTCCTAGCCAGAGCAATCAGGTAAGAAAAAGAAATAAAAGCCATCCAAATTTAAAAGGAAGAAGTTTGCAGATGATGTAATCTTGTATATAGAAAATTCTAAACACTCCACCAAAAAACTGTTAAACTAATCAACAAATTCAGTAAAGTTGCAGGAAACAAAATGACCATACAGAAATAAGTTGCATTTCTATACACTAATAACAAAATATTCTAAAAAGAAATAAAGAAAATAATCTCATTCACAATAGCATCAAAAACGATAAAATACTTAGGAATAAATTTAACCAGGGAGGTAAAAGATCTGCACACTGAAAACGATAAGACTTTGATGGCAGAAATTGAAGAAGACAGAAAAAAAAAATGGAAAAATACCTCATGTTATGAATCAGAAGAATAAATACTATTAACATATCCACTCTACCCAAAGCATAGGTTCAGTGCAACCCCCATCAAAATTCTGATGGCATTATTCACAGAAATAGAGAAAACAATCCTAATGCTTTTATGGAACCACTGAAGACCCCAGATAGCCAAAGCAATCCTAAGAATGAATAATACAGCTGAAGGCATCACACTTAATGATTTCAAACTCTATTACAAAGCTACAGTAATTAAAACAGTATGATACGGGTATAAAAATAGACACATAGATCAATGGAACAGAATCAAGAGCTCAGAAATAAACTCTCACATGTACAGTTAATATTTGACAAAGGAGCCAAGAATACTCAATTGGAAGAGGATTCTCTCTTCAATAAATAGTGAGGGGAAAGTGGATAATCATATGCAGAAGAATGAAATTAGACCCCTATCTTATACCGCTCACAAAAATTAACTCAAAATGAATTAAAAACTTCAACATAAGACCTAAAACTCCTAGAAGAAAATGTAAGGAAAAACTCCTTGGCATTGCCTTGGCAATGATCTTTTGGATATGACACTAAAAGAACAAGTAACAAAAGCAAAAATAAATAGGACTATATCAAACTAAAAAACTTCTGCGCAGCAAAAGAAATAATCAACAAAATGAAAAGGTAGCATAAAGAATGGGAGAAAATATTTGCAAATCCTGCATATGATAAGGAATTAATATCCAAAATACATAAAGAACTCATACAATACTATTTACTTAATAGTAAAAATACAAAAATCCAATTAAAGAATGTGCAGAGGAACTGAGTAGACATTTTTCCAAAGAAGATATACAAATGGCCAACAGATGCATTCAAAGACGCCTAGCTTCACTAATCATCTGGGAAATGCAAATCAAAACCACAAGGATATGTTACCTCACACCTATTAGAATGGTTTTTATCAAAAGAAAAGACATAACAAGCAAGGATGTGAAGAAAAGAGAATCCTTGTGCATTGTGGGTAGAAAAGTAAATTGGTATAGTCACTATGGAAAATGTTGTATAGATTTCTTAAAAAAATAAATTTAGAAATAACATATGAACCAGCAATCCCACTTCTGAGTATATACCAAAGGAAACAAAATTAGGATTCCAAAGAGATATCTGCACTGCTATGTTCATGGCAGAATTATTCACAATAGCCAACATATGGAAACAACCTGAGTCCATCAACAGATGAGTGGATAAAGAAGATGTGGTATATACATACCTTAGAACATTACTTAGCCATGAGACAGAAAGAAATCCTGGAATTTGTAACAACGTGAATGGACCTTGAGGGTATTATGATAAGTGAAACAAGACAGAGAAAGAAAAATGCTGCATGATATCATTTAAATGTGGAATTTAAAAATCCAAACTCATGGAAACGGAGATTAGAATGGTGGTTGCCAGGGGCTGGGGTGTAGGGGAAATGGAATAGACCAGTCAACATGTCTAAACTTCCAATTGTAAAATGAATAAGTCCTAGGGAAACATAATGTACAATATGGTGACTATAGTTAACAATACTGTATAATATACTCGAAAGTTGCTAAGAAAATAGATCTTAAATGTTCTCACCACAAAAAAGATATGATAATTATGTGAATGATGTATTAACTAATAGTACTGTGGTAGTCATTTTGCGATGTATAAGTGTATCAAATCATCACAGCATACACCTTAAACTTATACAATGTTATAAGTCAATTATAACTGACTCCTAATCAAGGAGGTAAACACTGCCCTAAATATCCTGGCCCTAAAAAAAATAATCATTGTCAGTAAGCAAATATGCAAAGAATAAGTCACTAGGCAATAAACATATACTATGTGTATTCACATTTTTGTCAGTAACCAAGTCATATTATTTTGAAAGCTATAAAGAAGAGATCTTTTCTGTGAAAGTATTTGTATATGATTTTTCTCTGAAAAGTAATGTATATGTTTTGATGCAGCAATCACTGTGTTATTGAAGTCATCTTTAAAGATGGTGATTCCATTATTTCAGAAAAAATAAGAATAAATTTAGTAGTATGATGTGCCAAACCCGTGGTGTGATCAGAGAGGGTTCATGGGCATTTCTTACTTCCTCTCTAGGGGTCTCACTTTCTGATTCTATTATTCCCAAGAGATGGGGCCAAAAAGTTCAATATTCCTTAACAAACCTGTCACCATGCACATTGTTCTGTAAGTTTTCCTTAAGTTTAAGGGTTATTTTCCTTTTCTTTCTTTATTTCAGCTTCTGTAATTACTCATGATTTTAGAAATTGCACATACTTCAACCATGATATGAACAAAGGACATTTATGTATATAATTAATCAAGATGGAGTGTGCTCCGGACAAACTGAAGTACTGAGTGTCATAAAAAATGTTCACATATAATTTCTTCTGGTGTATTCAGTACAGTAAGAAATGTAAAATTATTTGTGGAAAATAGGAAAAATATTTTGTCATATTGTGGCCACATGAGTAATGTATACAATTTTAATTGAGAAATTGTATTTTTTAATAAACCATTAATTTGTTTACTTTTTGAGATCATTCCAATATTTAGTGCATTCACCTTCTCAAGGGATATTCCAATTTCTTTTCTATTTGTATGTTATATGTTTCCACCTAAAATGTAAGAAATCTAAACATGTGATATTTTTATTCTCATGTTATGTAAGTTTCCTCCTATTGTCAATTTGAAATCATATATTTCTAGATATTACATAAGGATTCAGGGGTTAATTTAAAATTATTTCTTTCCCTATTCTGCTCTTCCTTCCCCCAAAAAAAGCAACAGAAAAAAATGGTTTAGTATTCATAACTAGTGCTAAGTAAGCATAGTAAAATAAGTAAATAGAACCAAGTGTGAAGAAAATGCGCAAATTAAAACGTGACACATTGATGAGAATCCCTTAAGAACGTCATTAATGCACATATACAGCTACGTTTTCATATTTGGCTAATAAAAGATGTTGGTTCCCCAGAACTTAGAAAGAAGATTTTCATCCAAGAATTAAACTTGAGGAGAAAGACATAATAAATCTTCTCAAAGGGATAGGATGATTCTCAGGCCAGAGATACATGACTTTATAATAATCTAATTGATGGTTTTAGTATAGCCTGAGGAAGAACATGTGAAAGCCAGGTTGATTAATCTAGAAGCAAAGAGAAAAACAGAGGCTGTGCTCATCTGTGGTAGGTAGCCTCCAGGATGGTCCCCAATAATTCCTGCCTCCTGGTATTCAAATCCTTGCATGGTCCCTCCCATATTGTAACAGCATTGGTTGCGAAGACCAATAGAAAATGGCAGAAATTATGGTATTTCATCTCCAAGATTAGGTTATAAAAAACCAAAGCTACTGTCTTGGTCACTGCCTCTCTCTCTCTGTCCCTTGGATCTTAGAGTCACGTCACAAGCAGCAGTATGGGGCAGTCCATGTGGTGAGGAACTGAAGCCTCCTTCTAGAAGCCATTTAAGTGGTTTAGAAGTAGATCCTCCTGCCCCGTTCACCTCCGTTCCCCATGCAGTCTTGACTGATAGCCTGACTCATGAGACTGAGTCAGAACACCCAGCAAAGCCAACCCCGGATTCTTAACCCTCAGAAGCTGTGTGAGATAATAAATATTCATTGTTTTAATCTGCTTTGTTTTGGAGTAATTTGTTACGCAGCTATACACAACTGATGCAACATCTATCACAGTGGCAAAGAGAGGGATCACTGGGTACTAAATTTTGATTATCAGATTCACTAATAAGGTTTTCACTTAAGCAGATATGAATGCAAAGACTTTCCACTAACAACCTCCAAGACTTATTTTGGCATGAATGACTCCATGTGTCCTACATGTATCATGCAAGTTAGACTGTCAGTAAGGAGTCCATCAATATGATTCCTCTTTTCCTGGTTTAATATTCACCAAGCAACCCTCTGACTGATTTGACTTTCCAAGAAGTTCTGACTACAAAGAGAACTGCGCTGATCATGCTGGCATGAGTACTCAAATCACTGGGAAAGCTACTCTCCCTTCTAAATGAATTTGGCAGTCTGATTTTAGATAATTGTATTGAGAGTTTAGTTAATATGAATCTGCCATTGAGAGAGTCTGCTTTTGATGAGCTGTGAAACGGGATTCTGAGCCAAAAAGAATTGAGGGTCAGACCATCAACGCACAAAACTTCGTGAATTCAAAACAGTGATATCTTCTTGAGGGGTAGACCATAAGCCTTTCCTAGATGACACTTCCCTTGAAACCAACACTTTGTTGCGAGTTATATCATGGTTTAATAGCAATACGATCCAAAAAGATTCCCTCTCTCTGAAGTCAGGTAAGAATTCACATCATAATCACATCTCATAACACGGTTGCTCCATAAGGAGGGGGACCTTGCCTTGTTCGCTCATTGCCTGGCACAGCAAGAGCTCAGTAAATATTTGTTGAATGAACGTCAATTTAAATACCACTCACAAATTCTTCAGTTTCACTACTCAGCTCTCTCTCTCATTCCTCATAAAAATCATTTTATATCTTCCCTAATTTCCTCAAATTTCTAATAATGAAACATCTCCTATTAGTAGATGACTTGTCTCCCAGCTCATCATTAAACATTGAATTTTCTCTTAACTTCCTGCCACAAAACTTATAGCAACTTGTATCAACACCAAGACATCCCAAAGCCTATTCCATACTCACGTATACATATGTACCTAATTTATTTAAGTTGGTGGATTGTTGCCTTTTTCCTAATTTAGGTGAGAAATCATCTACTATGTCACAACTTAGCACAGTACTGACTTTGGTTTTGAGGATGTATCATATAAAGGAATTATATCTCTAGCTTTCCTCCGTTGAAATTTTTATCAAAAAACAGATGCATCACAAATTATTTCATATTGTTTCTAGGTTTTAGGATAACATGTTCTGGCTAATAAATTTCAAGGTCAAAGGGTACATAGCTTTTAAATTATGAGAGATATTGTCCTATTACTCTCAAGACACTTCTACCATCTTATGATTATACCATCATTTATGGGAGTATCTATATACCCACCTTCTAGATGCTATAAAATTTTGGCAAATCTATTGGGGAAAATTTTTTTTTTGCATAAATCTTTTATTTTGTATGTTTTCCAATTAGATATGAAATTGTGTGTGTTTGTGTGTATAATCCTTTTTTCATTAAAATGCCCGTTTCTTTTAAGGTTTTAAAAACAATTTTTCTGGGGGCTGGCCCTGAGGCCAAGTGGTTAAGTTTGCACGCTCGCTTCAGCAGTCCAGGATTTCCCTGGTTCGGATCCTGGGCGAGGACATGGCACAGCTCATCAAGCCACGCAGAGGCGGCATCCCACATGCCACAACTAGAAGGATCCACAACCAAAAATATACAACTATGTACCAGGGGGCTTTTGTGGGCCTAATGAGCTGTGCCATGTCCGTGCCCAAGATCCAAACCCTGGGCCGCTGAAGCAGAGCGTGCAAATTTAACCACTCAGCCACGGGGCAGGCCCCCATCTAGTTTGGTTTTTAGTTGATTTCCTTTTCTTGCTAGGGTCCCTCTCTAAATCTGGTAGTTTATATTTGTACTTTTTAGGATTGTTCTGTTCTACACATCATACTGTGTGTGCATAATGACATAGTTTTATTTCTTCTATTCTAAGCTGTACACCTGTCTTCTTGCCTCATCACACTGGCTATGATATTCAGGATAATTACGAATAAACATGCTAAGTGTGGGTGTCCTTGCCTTATTCCCAGTTTCTGAGGGCAAACATTTAATATTTATAACCAATTAGTAGGCTATGTACTATATTTTTTGTAGACATCTTTAAAGTAATTTAAAGCTTACTATTAGCTTACAATAATTTTTTTTCTCATAAACAGGTATTAAATTTTACCAAATGCTATTTCTGCATCTACTGAAAAGATTAAATTATGTTACCAATTGAGTTATCTCCCTAACCAGGGAGGGACCCGTGGAAGGGTCTCTTGCCCTTCCTCTTGGGGTTCTTTCTTTGTTCAGTGTCACAACTTTGAAATGAGACCGAAACTGAGCATTTAATACCGTCAACCTTATCCAATGGCCAAAGAATGGAGAAGTGGAAATTAAGTTCACAAATCAACTTCTCAGCCACTGGGATGAGTAAGCAGCTGTTATAAAGGGTCTAGGTAATGAAGGGGAGGAATATTCACAGTTATTCTAGGAAATAGGCAGGCTTTTCTGGGGAGCAAGGGTGCTACCTCTTTTATTTCCTTATTTGGTTTTATCCTGCTGTTGCCATGGCAGCTGTAAACTATCATGATGTCAGTGGGTGTGTTCTAAAATATGGTAATATATTTCAATGAGCATATAATGAGCTACAGGGTCTATGGCAGGTCAAGTCGGACTGTCATGTTGCCTTCAACTGGTTTTAACTGGATTTGACCTATGTCTCAACCATCTTCTCTTTCCTCTCTTTGTGGTTTCCTGTAAGCTAAAGAGAACGTGTGAGGCTTGTTCCGAGCAGGGTTGTGGTTAATGTCTTATGGGGTCGGTGACCAGATAATAGTAAGTGTGGGTGTCCTTGCCTTATTTTCAGTTTCTGAAGAGAAAGTTTTAATATTTATAACCAATTAGTACGCTATGTATTACATTTTTTATAGATAAAGTTTTAATATTTATAACCAATTAGTACGCTATGTATTACATTTTTTATAGATATCTTTAACTTGAAATAAGTTAAAGCTCACTATATATCATAAATAGGTGTTAAATTTTACCAAATGCTATTTCTGCATCTATTGAAAAGATTACATGATTTTTTTCTCTTATTTTGCTACTGTGGGGAATTATACTGGCTGACCTTAAAATGGTAAACCAACCTCAAATTTCCTGGAACAACCCCAACTTATTCCTGCAGTCTTATCTCTTTATATGTTGCTTGATGACTTTGATAATATTTTGCTTTGAATCATTACATCCTTGTTCATGAGAGTCATTGGCTTATAGCTTATTTTTTTATTTATGTCTAGGTTTTGCTATCAAAATTATGCATAAACAATGGTAGGTAATTTTCCCTTCTTTCTTTTCTCTTTGATGTGATTTGTAAAAGTTGAGTAAGTTCAACAATAAATCTTCTAGACCTATTTTTTATGCAGGAAGATTTATGTGAAGGATTTAATTATGAATCCAATATATTTAGCAGATATAAGAATATTCAGATTTTCTATTTCCTCTTGAATTGGTTTTGGTGACTTTTGCTTTTAAAGGAAATTGTCTAATTTATAATGTTAAATTCACCTTGTTTCCTTCTTCATTTCTGACATTGGTAATTTTTATTGTTTCTCTTTTTCTCTGGACAGTGTTTATACACTTTGTTAATGATTTCAGCGACTTGGTTAATTATCTCAATTGTACATTTACTTTCTATTTTATTATTTCTCAGTTTTATTTTGTCTATTTAGATTAAATTTACTTTTTTTCTAATTTATTGAGATAGATATTTAAAAATTGATTTTCGGCCTTTATTTTTTTCTAATAGATATGAAACCAGCAGAGAGTTAGCCATTTATGATTAAGTAGCTAGGAACTAAAGTTTTTTTTCTTTTGGCAATTACTGACTAAGCTTTCAGCTGTTTAACCCACCCATCGTTAACTGTGCTGTTTAGGCAATATGCTCTCTGATTCCCACTAAGCTCCTATAGATAACGTCCCCATGGAGCCTGGGTTACCATGGCAATGGGTGTGTGAGCTGTTTTTCAGGAATTAGAGCTCCTTGTCCACTTCAGGCCAGTTGAGACCACCAACTCATCAACTGGGCATGAGCAGATGTCTGATAGGTGACCTTTTGATATCAAGAGGCTAAAAGCCCCCTCAGATCCTGCTAATACTGCCATTTTGTGAACATGGGTCCTATGAAGGGGCATGAAGTCTGACTACGCTTGCTCAGAAGTCAGACCACCTTGCTCCCATCCCATAAATATCCTTGAGTCCCTATTTTTGGGAAAGTGAATTTGAGGCTCCTGCTCTTGCTTTCTTGTATGGCTGCCTTGTGAATAAACTCTCTCTCTGCTGCAATCTTGTGTCTTGGTGTTTGGCTGTCTGGGCAGTGGGCAAAAAAACCTGGTTCGATAACAAGTACATCAAATATATCATTCCGGTTCTGCTTAGATGTAAAAGAACACATTACTTCCACACAAATGGTGAGAAAAATACAGATAATCTCCAAAATCATAATTTGTTTTTAGCCAATAAGAGAGCTGAGGTCAAAAAGCAACCATGTGAACTGAATTCCAACGACTTAGAAACTCCTCTGAGGCACTATATACGAGGAAACTGTTTCCCTTTTACAGAGCCCTGCAAGCAGAGGTGGGCCCGCATAACAACTTGCAATTCTACAAATCCATAGTAGCTGGAATAGCATGATCCTTGAGAACCCAGGGGAGCCTGTGCTCCCTCAAATCCTCTTTTTCTGGCTCTAAATCTTGTACTAGTGGGTGCAGAGCAGAGACCTCAGGGAGTCCTCCCCTCCAGGCCAGCATGAAGCACCGCCCACTTCTGGAACCTGCTCCTTAGGAAGCAAAGCCTTCAGCTGTGCAGGGAGAGGCAGGAAACACTCTTCTCCGCAGGGTTCAAGAAAAGATCTACTCACTCTATTGCAGAGGTGAAAGCAAAAGCTGTCTGCCCTTGGAGATGGAAAGACAACACTCTTCGCCCCTGTTTTCAGTAAGGAGAAGTTGCTGCTGAGGGGAAGCTGAGGCGTAAAAGCTGGCTGCACTTAAGTGGGAAGCAGGAATACCCATCTGCCCACTCCGAAAGCCTTGAACAGTGAAAAAACAACAATCCTTCCCCCTACCAGAAGCAGGCAAATGTCTACTGCTCCCGAGAGAGCAGTAAAGCAGAGGTCACCTGTCCCCGCAGAGGGGCACGTGGTGCTCTCCCCCTGGGAGGCCAGGGAGCTCGCTCAAGCAGGCTCCAGGGAAATTCAGGGAATAGAGTTTACATTAGAAAACAAGAAAGGTCTCAAACCAATCAATTCAGCTCCCTTCTAACAAAACTAGACGAAGAAGGGCAAATGAAGCCCACAGCAAGAGAGGAGAAGAAATAATGAAGACACAAGCAGAAATCAATGAAATAGTGAACAGGAGAAAACTCAATGATATCCAAAGGTGGCTCTTTGAAGAGATTGATAAAATTGATAAATCTATGCACAGACTGACCAATAAAAAAGGAGAGAAGATGAAATTACTATTTTCAGGAGTAAAAGGTGCAGAGATGTTGCTCCAAATCCTAGAGACATTAAAGGATGATCTGGGAATATTATACACAGCTGTAGGCAAACAAAGACATAGCCTAGCAAAGCTCATTGAAGGGGAAATAGACGAACTGAATAACCCTATGTCCACTAATGAAACTGAGAGTGGAGTGAAAAATCTTCCTACAGGCATAAATTCATGCCCTGATGCCTGATTTGTGAATTCTGCCAAGCATTTATGGAAGGAATAATACTAATTCCACACAATTTTCCAGAAAATACTTCCCAACTCATTTTAGAGGGTAGCATTACCCTGATACCAAAATGAAAGACATTGTAAGAAAACAATAGATCAATATCCCTTATAAATGTAGATGCAAAGATCCTTAATAAATCACTACCAAGACAAATCTAGCAATTGTAAGAAAGATTATATATTATGATCAAGTAGGGTTTATCCCAGGAACACAACAGTATCTGGATGAACTTTTGAAGAATTCAATATCTACACCTCAAAAGAAAAAAATCTCAAGTCAATGACCTCATATTCAACCTTAAAAAAACTACAAGAAGAAGAGGAAATGAAACCCAAAATAAGTAGAAAGAAATAATAATTATAAGACCACAAAACAATTAAATACAAAACCAAAAATCAATAGAGAAAACTCTGTAAAATTAAAAGCTGTTTCTTTGAGACTATCAATAAAATTGATGAACTTCTAGCCAGACTAATTGGGAAAAAGGAGAGAGGACACAAATTACCAATATCGTAAATGAAAGGGTAACATCATTATAGATTCTACACATATTTAGAAGATAATATGAAAATATTATGAAAAAATTTGTGCCAGTAAATTTGACAGCTGAGATGAAATGACTAAATTCCCTGAAGGCACACAATAGATAACATGAATTGATCTGTATCTAGTAATTAATTTAAATTTATAGTTTCAGAAGACATTCACACAAATGAAACTCTAGACCCAAATGACTTCATTGGTAAATTCTAAAAAGAATTTAAGGAAGAAATACAAAAATTAGACATACTCTTCCAGAAAATTGAGGAAGATGGAATACTTTCCAATTTATTATATGAGGTCAGCATTACTGATACCAAAATCAGACAAACGATCCAATTTTGGAGGCAAAAGACATGAATAGACGCTTCACCAAAGATGATATACTGAGGAAAAATAAGCATATAAGAAGCTAATTAGCATCATTCATCATTAGGGAGATGTAAATTAGAACCACAATCAGATACTATTTTACAACCATTAAAATAGCTAGAATTAACAACACTGACCATGCTCAGTGTTGATGTGGATATTCAACACTTGGAACTCTCGTATACTACTGGTTGGACTGTAAAATGATACAAGCTGAAAGATCTTTTCACAGTTTCTTGAAAAGTTAACACACCAACCATGTGACTGAGCTATTCCACTCCTAGATATTTCAGTTGAAATGAAAGCTTGTGTCCACTCAAGGATTTGTATATAAATGTTCGTAGAAGTCTTATTTGTAATAGCTAAAAAGTGGAAACAATACAAATGTCCATCAAAATGAACAGATAAAAATATTTTGGCATATGAATACAATGGAATAATGCTCAACAATAAAAAGAAATTGATTAGGTGATACAGGGCAAGAACATGGATGAATCTCCAAATAATTATGCTAAGTGAAAGAAGTCACACAAAAGAGTACATACTGTAAGCTTCTGTTCATATAACATTCTAGAAAATGAAAAATAATCTTTAATAACAGGAAGCAGATTAGTTAGTGGTTGCCTAGAGATGAGGAGGGCAAGAATGAGTGAGCAGGAGGGATAATGGTGGGGAAGGTGAAACTTGGGGGGGTTACTGAATATGTTCGTTATCTTCTTTGTGCTGATGGTTTCATGAGTATATGTATATGTCAAAATTTATCAAATTGTGCAATTTAAATACATGTATTTTATTATGTCAATTATATTTTGGTAAAGCTATAAGTTTTTAAAGATATATCTCCAACTATGATTGTGATATTACCCATATGTTCTTTGATTTTAGTCAACTTTTTCTATATATTTCAAAAGTATGCTATTAGGTTGATTCAACTCTAAAGTTCTTTAATCTTCCAGTTGAACTGACTCTCTCATGATTACAAAATGTCTCTATCTTTCGTAATGCTTCTTGCCTTAGAGTACACTTTGTTTGATATTTAGATAATCACACCAGTTTTCTTTTGGTTAGTGTTTGAGAGGTATATATATTTTTCTTATTTTATTTTATATATGCTTTTATTTTAAACCAATATGGGGTCTTAATATTTAAAATGTTCCTTGTAATCAGCATATAGTTTGGCATTTCTCAATCGAGTCTTAGAATCTTTGTTTTTAAATTGAAGTGGTTAATGCATGTACATTTAATGTAAATGCTGATATAGTTTGGATTTAAATACCTATATAGTTTAATACTATGATAATATAGTTTAATACTGATATAGTCTGCCTGTCATCTGGGTTTCCCCATTCCTGTCTCTGAGACATCCCTGTGTTGAATCTTCCCCAAATCCAGTGCACAATGGGCTGTGATAAGATTACACAAAGCGTTTTTTTTCTAGATTATTCATTAAATCTCAAAAGAATTGAACAGAAGTTGAAATTTTGAGTGTCATATAAGAGAAAGAACTTTCAGGTAAACATTAAAAAGATCAGTGCCCCATGACCCCAACAGTGGTAATAGTGGCTAAATTTCTTTAGATCCTACCATATTCTAATGAAAGCCCTAGGCATTTTAAATCTTAACAATAGCTAGTATTTTAAATCTTAACAATAACTGTATTAGGCAGGTATTATTATTCACGTTTTTAAACAGATAGAACAACTAAAACACAGAGGTGTTAAATAATTTTCCAACGGTCACGCAACAAATAAGTGATTGAATAAGGAATTGAATCCACATCTGTCTAATTTTGGAACCGAACCACAATCTTTTCATTACTTTATTTTGCTGTAATAAAGCATTTTGAGAAATGCTTGGGGGACAGACTGTTTTATGAGTTAGAAGAAAATAAAATGATATTTTAAGAGGAAAATACAAAAAAGTAAACGTTCTTGTATGCATATATTTTGCTAAAATAAAGTTTATTAGAGACAGCACAGGAAGATAGTGTTATCACAAGAAAATGAAATAGTATTTATGAAAAATACATTAGAAAGCAGAGGTCCTTGTAAATAACTTCCATAGCTAACCACTAACCAACTGTGTCACCAATGAAATAGAAAGTTTTCTGAAGCTCACATTTCTAAGCTATAAAATAAAGTAGATATAAATAATCTATTTCTCAGGTTCCTTGAACCCATAATTCTCAATTCTTTCAAAGATAGCTATTTTAAATAACAGAAATAGACATAAGTAATGCAACATGTTTCTGGATAAATAATAGAAAGCTCTAAAAAAAGAACAATTTGGTTTTATGAAATAAATAGACACTGTCAAAGATGGATATTAAATTCAAGACACGTGGGCTGCTAAATAGGAAGTCTTTGAATAACTATTAAATGGCACATTCATATTAAATAGAGTAGCTGATTTGTAGTCTTGGGAAAAACAGATCGGAATAAAACAAGTCAAGAATTTAAGCCTTTTCTTCAAGAAGAATGCAATTTACTACCTATATCACCCAGGAAGTAAAGTTCTCCTAAGGTAGCTACATTAATGCCCACTTATCCAAACCATTGAAATGAATTTAATAGATTATAAACTATTAATAAAACAATTTTTAAAATAAAAATCCATTAGGCATGTTAGTTTCATATTGCTACTGTAACAAATTACCACAAATTTTAGTGGCTTAAAGCAAGACAACAAGTTCCCGTTACAATTCTGGAAGCCAGAAGTCTCAAATCAGTTTCACTGGACACAAGTCAAGGTGTTGACAAAGTTGGGTTTCCTTCTGGAGGCTCTAGGAGACAATCTGTTTCTTCGCCTTCTCTAGCCTCTGGAAGCTGCTCGCATTCCTTGGCTTGTGACCCCTTCCTCTCATCACTCCAGCTTCTTGCTTCCATCATCACATCACCCACTTTCTACTTCTGACCTTCTTGCCTCCCTCTTATTTGGTTGCAGCCCTGTAATAATAATCATTTATAAATTAGAATGTGTATCAGTAAGTCATTCAGAATTTTGCATAAAAAATAAAGCCATTCGTTGTATTATAATGTTGCACAATTATAGTATCCCAGATAGGTATAATCTTTGTACATTTTATATTATATACATAGACAGCTTGCATATGTTTATAGAAATATCAGGGAAGATCAATTCAGGAAATATAAACCTGTCAATGACTTCACAGTATGGCAGTTTATTTTTTTCAGATCACATTTAACATGCAATTTATTATTTTCTTATCTCCCAACTTCCCTTCCAAAAGGCCAGAATCTCTAACCTTGTATATCATTCACACAAGAAGGAAGAAAACAAAAATCACTGTAGATATTTCAAGCAGAAAGTCACTTAATAGAGAGAAAGAGGGGCTCATAAATTTACTGGAAGGACTGGAGGATCAGAAATCAGGACATCTCCGTGGCATTGCAGCAGACAGGAAGCTGCTGTTGTTTGCTACTGCAGACACGGCTGAAACTTTCCTGCCCTCTGCGCTGAACAGTAGACCTGAGCGCAGTCAGGCCGCTGCCTCCCTTTCTAAACATTCCTATCTCCACCATCTTGCTTGCCAACTGCCACAGCAGCAAAAGTACAACCTCCACTTTATTTCCATCTTCCCTCTCTCGTAGAAAGTTAAATAATGACCAGAATCTAATTTGCCTCTAGACCTCTAACTTCAAGAGAGGGAGCTTCTCTAATTTCTACCTAGAATGAAGTTGAGATCGTAACCTAGAAGAATTACCAAATTCCTCCTGCCTTTGCGACAGAGAAAGTGAAAATGTATATAAACTGAGAAGAAAAAGAGTAGAGACTGAGGCTATAATGAGAAGAGACCAGCCACTCCCAGATTAATGGAGAACAGACATTTTATAAAATAAGAATTAATACTTAAAGCATTTACATCAAATTATAAATATTATGTTCATCAAATCTAGAAATGCCTTAAAGGAAATAGTCATAATTTTAGTCTATTGCGCTCTAAAAATTCCATAAAATTAATGTAAATGGTCTGGTCCCAAGACACACTGGATCCATCTTAAAATAGCATAGGATGAGGAATAGCTTAAAGTATCCCTGATATATGGAAATATTAGGTTGACAAAAAGAGAAAATGTACCTGTTAGTCATGTTGAAATGGCAATGTATTTGCAATACTCTTGTATTCCCTCACCTCCTGCAGATTCCTGTCCATCAGGATACTAGGCTGACTCGCTCTTCCAACAGTCGAATAAAAACCTCAATGCCTTTTTTGAGTGGATGGGGGTCACTTGTTCATCTGAAACAATTTTTAGGCAAGGGAAATGCGATGCTCTGATTGGCCTGCCTTCAAAGATGAAGTTAAGTTCACCCAAAACACAAAAGTTGATCTGGGGGAGGGGCAGTTCCCCAGGAGAAAAACTGGATATTGTTATCAAAGAGGGGAAAATGTATTCGACAGATAAAAATAGTTGAGTTACTAAAGCCCCAAGCCCTCAATTGGCCCTTGCTACCCTCCACTGATTCTGGAGGGAGATGTACCAAAGGGCACGCCAGACAAATGCTAAATTTCCCCGCATGTGGACTTTGGCCTCATATCACTGCAGAGTTTTGGCGAATTAGATGATAGGTGTGTAGGGGAAGACATTTCCTCTATCCAAAGTGGGTTCGTCTGGCCAGAGAACAAATTAAATTCACATGAGACAGAATAGCAAGAGAAAATTAAATAAAGCTTTATGAGGACCATGGCCCGGGGCCTTTCTTCCCGAAGGAAGAAAGGGCACCGAAGAAGTGGGGTGCACAGAGTGGTTATATACCCCCAAACAGGGTGTTTCACAAGTGATTGAAATGTCCCTCCCACAATAGTCACAAGATTGCCCTGTCAGCACAGTGCTTGATGGACACAGCAGGTAGTGGTCTGCTGTCTCAGAGGGCGTAGCAGGAGGCAAGTCTATGGTCTCAAGCTGGGTGGTCACAGGTGAGCGCAGCAATCAGTTCCTAGTCTAAGGAAAGATGCTTAATCCTTAAAGAAATGCCAACATTGGGAGGGGGAGGGAAGTCAGTTACAAGAAGTTACTAGACAAGCACAATAAAATGCAGTTTTAAGTCCTTGCCTTTGGTAATGATTAAGAGTTTCTAGAGATATCTTTACAGATGGAGAGTTCCCTTACAATGTAAATGTCTCTTACAAAGGGTGAGTAAATTCTACTTTTCACTTGCTTTCCTGTCTGCAAAGAAGCTAGCCTCAAATAATCATCTAAGAGACATATCTTGGGGTGGCCAAATCCAGGTCCCCACAGGTGTGTGGCAAGGACTTCTTTCACTTGGGTTGACTGTACATCTTGGCCCTTTGCCCAGAAGCTCATACCCTAATATTACTAATAGCACCACTGATGGCTATAAGAGGCAAGGATAGACAAACCTAAGAAGAGCACATCACAGAGAGAGAGGAGATATACTTGTCTAAAGGCAGGTTTATTTCCACTCCTCTCACTAGAGCCGCATCCTTAGAAACAAGGCCTCATTTTTTCCTGTTCTGTTTGAAACTCCATGCTGTGAAGGCAGAACACGAGATGGATTCAGAGAGAACTTGCAGATGTGACAATAGGCCCATCAGCGGATGGAATAGGGGACAGACTTTCCCTTGTAAACTTTCAGCTAAGGGATTGTTCTGTTCTTTAGAGAAGAATATTAATTCAAATGAGAATTTCTGAAATTTTTAAATTCAAGTCTCCGTTGGATAAAAATAAAAATCTCATACCCTCAATTAATGCTATCTGGACTTCTCACAAATCAGTACCAAAATCAATGCAAAGATAATTTTCAGCGTAACAAGGCACATTTTTATCTTTATTTTGAATTCGGAGGGTTAAATTGGCTGGTTTGCTTGACAGAAGCATAACAATAATATAAACTCTGAATAATGGAGCACAGTCTTACCTTAATTGACATCAAAATCAAGTCCATTGTGCTGCCAATTTGTAAATGATCTCAATGTAAATGGCATGTTAACAAACATAGCCTGTTAATTTGAATATGCTTTTTAAACATAAGGGTGCCCTCAAGGTTGTCTGAGAGCCCCTTCCCTGGGTGAGTGGGGAAAACCTGAGCAGGAGGAACTTCTTCCTCATCCTCGCTGAGAACCACTGCCCTGTATCATTTGTTAGTGCAATGCACTTATCATTATATTTAAATTATATTTAAATGAAAATGATATAAGTTTATCCTGCATTGTGTTTAGAGCTTATTATTCTCAAATGTAGTGCATTATTAATACGCAAATGGTTCAGGCATGATGCATCCGTATATCTTTAGCAGTTAGAGATGGCTGGCATCCTTTCTAATTGGTCACTGCCCGGCCCAGAGAGGTCAGGACCCGTACCAAATTATTTAATTGTTTAAATATTTTTAAAGTTGTCTTCACATAGAAATAGTTAGGCAGATCAACGAAGCTTAAAATAAAGAATAGAGTGGTTGCCAGAGGCAGGGGGTGGGAAGTGGGTGACATGGGTAAAGGTGGTTAAAAGGTACAAACTTCCAGTTAGATATTAAATAAGTCCTGGGGATGTAATGCACAGCATGGTGATTAGGGTTAATAATACTGTTTTGCATGTTTGAAAGTTGCTAGGATAGTAGATGTTGAAGGCTCTCATCGCAAGAAAAAATATTTGTAGCCATGTGAGGTGATGGATGTAACTAGACTTATTGTGGTGATCATTTCTCAGTATATACAAATATCAAATCATTAAGTTGTACATCTGAAACTAATACATATAATATGTCAATTGATGAGGATTTTAGGCTGGGTAATTTTAAAACTGCAGATGAGAAGCAGGCTCCGAGGAGTGGAATTTGCTTGCCCTTTGATCAGAGACAGTTGCATTTGTGAAGGAAATCTCCATGCCTCCCTCTCTGGCCAGGAGGAAGAGGGGATGGCCTTATCGCTGGAAGCTCTTAATGGGGAAGGCAAGAACTTAAGTTGTTTACTGTCTGGCAACCTCATGTAACTGACCCCCCACCCCAAAATCCTCCTTTGTCTTTAGTTGAAGATAATATGTGAGCGGTGACTTCTGCCATTTACTCAATCTGGTTTGATTCTTATCTAAAAGTTGTGGGACTGCCCAATGGCCGGACCCTACCGGCACTGGTACCATTTTAACATTTTTGCTTTGTCTCATAAAGAGATAACTCACATACCTATGCCTTAAATTTAGCTCTAACCCTCAAGTTGGGGCAGCAGAAGCTCTGACTGCCCATGGGTCCTGTCCCCATGCTATTCTATACTACTCTCTAAATAAAAGAACACTACTGCCAGATCTTAAGAGTCTAAGAAATCTTTCTTTCAACTCCTTGGCTCACCGACCCCGCATCATCAATTACATCTCAATAAAAAAAGAATAGAAGTAATTCAAGTTTATACAAGGATTTTGGTAAAAGTGACATTTGAAATCAGTGTGACTACAAGAATTATTGAATCTATAGTGTTGGGGCAATTGACTAGCCTTTTTTTTTTTTAATAAAACTACTTCACTGCTTAAAGCTTACTCAAATCCAGATGAAGAAATGCTTTTAACGTAAAAAAAATGAAAACATAAAGTACCAGAGGAAAGGATGAGTAGTTCTTATTTATAATCTTAGACTCCATAAGGCCATTCTAAGTTTATCACAGACTGAAGAAGCTGTAAAAGAAAATAACAGGTTTAACTACCTAAAATTTCTACACAGAGAAAAAAAAACTACACCCAAAAAAGAAGAAAAGGTATTAAATGTTTGCAACACTCATGAAAAGCAAAGGACTGATATCCAAATAGAAATAACATTTGCAAATCAAAATCAATTAAATATGAATTACCACTTAAAACACATAAAGGAAATGGAGAAACAAAAATAAACAATAATTACATTAGAAAATCATTAATAATTTACAATACCAGATTTTAAACAATTATTCTTCACTTATCATGACAAGATTAAAGAGAGGACTCGAGATTATTATTTCTAGAAGGGAAAACGTGAAAGAAACCTGTGAACCTGTGTTGACGAACTGGGTCCTAGTTAATAAATCATGATACACCAATGCATCATTTTATTAGGTTGTTAAGAAAAAGAACAAAGAAATTTATATGTACTTTCAACAAAAGATAATCAAAATAATGCTTAAGTGGGGGCTGGCCCCGTGGCCGAGTGGTTAAGTTCGCGCGCTCCGCTGCAGGCGGCCCAGTGTTTCGTCGGTTCGAATCCTGGGTGCAGACATGGCACTGCTCATCAGACCATGCTGAGGCAGCGTCCCACATGCCACAGCTAGAGGAACCCACAACGAAGAATACACAACTATGTACTGGGGGGCTTTGGGGAGAAAAAGGAAAAAATAAAATCTTTAAAAAAAAAAAAACAATAATGCTTAAGTGAAAATAAGACAAAAGCACAAATAAGTATTGCATGATCCATTTTAGTAGAAATATGCTTATATGTATTCAATATACGTAAAGAAAAGGACAAAATTGTCAACAGTGGTTATCTCTAGGAGACTCAACTTTTTACTTTATTCGTGCCCATATTTTCTGACTTTTATATTTGTTTATAAAAATTGGGGGCCAGCCCCATGGTCGAGTGGTTAAAGTTCTGCATGCTCCGCTTCATTGGCCTGGGATTTGCAGGTTCAGATCCTGGGTGTGTACCTACTCCACTCATCGCCATGCTGTGGAGGCATCCCACGTACAAAGTAGAGGAAGATTGGTACAGATGTTAGCTTAGGGCTAATCTTACTCAAGCAAAAAAAAGTGGAGGATGAGCAACGGATGTTAGTTCAGGGTGAATCTTCCTTACACACACACACACACACACACACAATGCAAAATTGAATGTAACTTCAACTTTTAAAATACTTTAAGTTATTTTTATAAAGAATATAAGTTTTGGCAACACACTGACCTTTATTCAAATTCCGTTTCCCACACAGATGAACTATGAAATCTTGTCTAAGTTACTTATCTTTAAGTTTCAAGTTTGTCATCTGTAAACGGGATAATGACTACTTTAGAGTTTGGGGGAGGATGAAATGTTATAGTGTATTTAAACTGCTTATCCTAGTGCCTGAAACACAGAAAGTTTCAATAAATGAAAGCTGTTATTATAGTATAATTACCAATGCTATAATACTGTTATGAAATTTAAAGTTAGCAGTATCATTTCAAGTGTTGTTATAAATGAATATATGAACAGACGGACCCAAATTATAACTGCAATTACTATTTGGACAAAATAAACAGCACCTTTTCTGAATAGTTTCTTAAATAAGTTTACTTATTTCTAGTAGGTTTTCTCCATGTATTCTTAACAGATTTAAGGCAGAGTTTATAGAATCATAAAAAATGTTTAACAATTGACCATTATCTGGGGAATTGAAATTATACAGGGAGTTAAATTGAATAATTCTGACTGCAAATGTTTTCATTCCCCATCCACCGTGAAATTCTCTAAATTTGCTGTAGAGAAATATAAATCACTAGCTAACAGCCAACTTTCTTTTACTTTTGGATGAATTTGATAGAGCTAACAAAAACCACTAGCCATATTTGCACACAAAGCAAGCAATCAAGATTCCCCCTCAACATTTGTATCTAAAGTACTGCTTGATGCTGAAATTGTTCAAGATAATTTCCACGAAAACGAAATTAACGTGCATTTTGATTTATGTGCTTCTCGTTCAGAAAGGTGGTCAATCTCTTAATGCAAATACACTTTAACCTGGATTTTTGGGAAATAAAAATCCTCAAATCTTTCTCATCTTGGACTTCAAAATTTAAGACAAGAAAGTTTTGGCAAAATAAACACTGCCTCTCTTGAAAAAAACAGGCCTTGTATTCTATCCATGACCCACTATGTTGCTAAAATACCTGTGAATTTCACGTGCAATATAATTGGCATCATAACAAATGATCTGGCAAAATGTTTTTGAGCAGTAAAGGCCGTGAGATATTATGTCCCATTGTTACTATGAATAGAACCACCCAGACACCAATTAACAGCTCATCGCTATAACTTGTTGTTCTTATTGCACTACTCACACCTACACCTTTTTAGTGCATATTTTGATTTCAAAAAGTTATGCTAAGAAAAGATTAAATTGATCATGAATGCAAATAATCATGAAGCATACAAAGCTAATTAAGTTTATAACCGCCGAGAATAATATGAAAAGGAAAATTAAATTGCTTTGCTTCAAGGAAGATCTTTTAGGAAATATTTGTTGAATAAATATGAAAGAAAATGTTTAATGTTGTCCTATGCAGTTGATATTTGGCTTATATTTTTACACATGAAAACCATAGGCATTTCTTTTAATTTTTAATATACGCTGACTATTGTCTTCATAATGTATTAGTATTGTGTGTTGGTGGTGAGAGGGAGGGGAGAAATATAGTTACAAAACATTTGAACAGAGCTCTCACATTTTTAAAGCTTATGGTGGAGAGATAACACCACTTAACGGTGACAAATTTTGAAAACAAGCAAAGTGAAAATTTATGGGAAACACAAAGACATACAGAAAGTTTTGGTGATAAAGTAATATTAAGGGGCCGGCCGGGTGGCACAGAGGTTAAGTGCACACATTCCGCTTCGGCGGCCCGGGGTTCGCCGGTTTGGATCCCGGCTGCGGACATGGCATCACTTGGCAAAAGCCATGCTATGGTAGGTGTCCCAAACATAAAGTAGAGGGCAGAGATGTTAGCTCAGGGCTAATCTTCCTCAAAAAAAAAAAAAAAACAAAAAGTAACATTAAGTAAATAAGGTTTTGACATTTTTGATATGGAAAACTTAATCTAAGGAATTATATCTTTTTAAAATATTCTCTTAAATTATATCTCTGTTATTCCCTAGATTCTAAGACATTCATTCGGCAATATTTTCTATGCACAGATTTCAATTATTACGGAAATGGGATTTCCATTTTGAAATGCATCCACGATGATTTATTGATTAGTTTTAAGTCTTGTATAGGGAAGGAGAGAGTTAAGTGGAAGTTTGGCGCCGGTAATAATTTTTTTGTTCCCGGCTGACAGGTTTACAGGATTCAGCTTTGGAGTATTTGCCGGCAGCCCCAGGATGCCTTTCCGTAGAGGAGCAGGGTTGAGCCCGACTCTGGGGTATTAGCACATGATGAAGTAATCTGTTTCCTTAGCTGAGGCTCACAAACAAAGCAGTTAAATCTCCATCACAAACAGCCATACTGGGACTCATTACACTTTTCATAGGCCTGGATCTTTTTGTTTCTAAGTCCCTAAAACATTTATATAGGGCAATGAAATTTTCACAGAACCTGAGCCAATTCCTTTAACGACGAATGAGATACATTGCCCTGAAAGGTACAGTGTTCTTCCAAAAGTAGGAATATAATCTAAGGCGAAAAAGAAAAAATGAAGAATAAACACTGCCTCGACAGCTCCTGGTTGAAAATAGAGTAGGCCCTTTTCTCTTTAACCGTTGCTTATTTTGCTCAGTTTTCATTTACATATTAATTTAACAAACCTTGGTTGAGTTTCTACCACGGGCTAGGCTTTGTTTGAGGAGCTGAGATAAGAAAGCGAATATGACGTGATATCAATACACAAGGAGTCGGGGTCGCCCCGTGGCCGAGTGGTTAAGTTGATGCACTCTGCTTTGGTGTCCCAGGGTTTTGCTGGTTCAGATCCTGGGCGCGGACATGGCACCACTCCTCAGGCCATGTTGAGGCAGCGTCCCAGATGGCACGACCAGAAGGACCTACAACTAGAATATACAACTATGCACTGTGGGGGATTTGGGGAGAAGAAGAAGAAGGAAAAAGGAGATTGGCAACAGTTGTTAGCTCAGGTCCCAATCTTTAAAAAACAAACAAAAAATATGCAGGGAGTTCAGTCCAGCAGAAGAGAAAGATCTGTAAATATTGTTATAAAACAGTGTGATGGGATCTATAAAAAGATAAGTTTAAAGTGCCTGACACTGCAGGAAAAGAGAGAAATGGGCTGTTCAGAGAGTATTTAGACCGGGATGAATGGGGAAGTTTGGGTCAGAAGGAGAAAGCATTACAAATATATGGATTTATATGTTAAGAAGTGAGAATTTCCAGGTATAAAGAAAGAAGAGCCTTTTTTTTTGAAAATGTGTTTTAAAACTTCAGAACATTGACTTACTGAGTGCAGTAAACATAGCTTTCTAAGTGGAGTTTAATGCTATGACTTTTCTTATCTAATTCCCTACTTATCAGGCCAAAGGTCTACCTTTAAAACAGAAAAAGAAATGCCTACAGAAGTATCAAAACAAAATGGATGTTAGGCTTTTAATAATGAAATTGTACGCATATATATTCATCATATGTTATCTTTATAGAGAGAGAGAGAAATACAGAGATAGAGATGGAGATGACAAAGATGACAGAGATGGAGATGGAAATGGAGACAGATATACGAACCCTGCAGGGCACAGGGTTGTGAGAGCTGAAAATGTGTCCTGTCCAGTCGGTGATCCATCTCTGCAGTTGAGTGTGTATGTGACGCTAACAGTGCTCTAAGATCAGAAATAGTACTGACTTTGGTAGACTTAAGTCAGAAATTTAAAATATAGCTAAAAATTATCACTTACTGAGTACTTAAGTGCCAGGTTCTCTTCCAAAAATATTCCATATATGCTATCTTCTTTAATCTTCAAAAATCTTTATGAAGGAAGTTGATTATGTTATAATAAAGACATTGGGAGACTCAGTAACTTGCCCTGGGTCAAAATGATGGAATTTGGTAAATGTGGGTTTCAAACCCAGATACTCAAACTCCAGGGCTCCTTCAATTCACTGTACTCTATTTTTTCTAAATAATTCTTACTTGGGGTTTTTTTCCCTCTTGAAAACATTGGGTTCATCAGCAACTTGTTTTTTGAAAAATTTTTATCCACAGCAATGACTATTTCCTCGCACTTGCCCATGATGTTACTTTACACAGTACTTTCCCACTTGTCTGAAATTACAGATTATAGGTTATATCACATTATCTTTGGGGAATTTGAAATTTCCTCACTTTGGTGTCCTCTTTGTTGAAGATTTTCTCCTTGAACACACACGATGTATGAATTTCTTTTGGAGCCAGTGTGTAACAAATCTCTGTAATAAGAGGATAAGTAATTATTAGAAAATACTGGTTAACTGCCCAAAATGTTAGAATGAGTGAACTCTATAATAAAGCTATCCTTTTCCTTAAGAAACCAAATGAATCTGATTCCATTATCAGGAGTAAAAGATTACCTATTATTGTGAAACTTTATCAAGATACGCTGTCATCAATATCATTATCACCACTGTTGTTTGTGCCTGGCCAGTATCTATATCCCTTGGTGTGATAATAACACCTGAGTCTTTTCTCTGGGGAATTACTGGTATCTCTTTTCAAGGAGAGTTGTTGAGACCATCAATCAAAGAGCCTTGTTCTCCTGTAGGCTTGTGGCCAAGATCCACCAACAAGATGCTCTCTCCCAGAAATATGAATATTGAGCAAAGATACTCCAAGATGGAGAATAGCTGGACATGATTTATTCCAGACACAATTCACTCAGGAGCCAATTACCACCTCCACCTCAACCCCAACCCCAACCCTGCCCTTGGAGTCATCATGGCTGCTAACTTTTCAGAGACATTCTTCTTTGGCTTGTCTTTTATTTCTATGAGAAATGGCAAATCTTGCAATAAAATTACTTTTGCTTAAGTGATCAGAGTTGTATTCTGTTGATTTAAACCAGCAACCCTTACTGGTTCAATAATCAATAATTCTGTTTTAAACTTATGTTGATGGATGCTGGAAATCAACCATCAGCCTGTGTCAATAGCCAGTAGCCAGGAGATTAAGTTCATTGTGCTGTCAAAATGAAACAGGTGAATATTAATGTTTCCAAGCTAGTGGGTTTGACTCTAATGTGAAGATTTGTTCTATTATAAAAGTCAAATAGCAGCAACAAAATAAATAAACTTCTTACTGCTTTTCAAGGGTAGCCTACTGCAGAGTACATGAATGAGATGCTCTTAAAGGGATCCCTCCAGTGCTTAGCACATACCAAAATCTCAATAAAGAGGAATAGCATGAATAGGACTGTGTTTTCTGTGAACTCAGTATAGTATAAACATAGTTAAATCCAGGGAAATTGTTCCATGTCTATCAAGATCCCCAGAAGCTCCTTGCTGGAATTGGACCAGCCTCAGAGGTCCAGAGTGTCCTCAGGGATATGCTATTCTGGGAATATGCAAGAACCTGGCGGCATAAGAGAAGATATTTCAATAGGCTGTCAACTACAGTGGCCGAAGGGACTTAAACAGCAGTATGATGCACTGGTTTGAGAACCGAACCAGACAGCAGGAGAACTGAGCCTGCTTCCTAGCTTTACCACAAAATGTCTGTATGACCTGAAGGATGTATTTCATCTACTTTGTCTTTATTTTTTCATTTTTCGATTGAAGATTTTTGACTTAGATAAGATGAAAGACTTTAGCCTGCCTTAAATGCTATGAAACTGTGCTTTGGACATCCGTCTATCCAGCATTCGTTTATTTATTCACTTGCTTAAGAAAGAACTTTCTTGGGTGGCTATTTTGTGTTAAGCACTGGGGATAGATGCTCAAAATAGTAAATTAGGAGAATTCCAGCAAGAATGGAGGAAAAAGACATCATAAATTTTATGACATTATAATAAATGATTTAAAAATAAGGTAATAGAAGTGATTGGCAGGTAGGAAGTGACAGCACCTAACTCCAGTTACTAAGGGTGAGGAATCATCCACGATTTAAAAAGAAGAAGAAGATAAACCGTGGTAAAGTAGGGTATATGCAAGTCATAGCAAAGTATGCATAACTGGAGCATAGGAAGAGTCCAGGAATAAAGGAGAATAAGAGGAGACTGGGGAGGGAGTATTTTATAAATGACCTTGCATTCCATCCTGAGGAGTTCTGTTTGAAGATTTGCAGTCTTGTAGGCCAGAGTACAGTGTTTGCCAAAATGAACTTCTCCTGCTTATTTAATATTACCAACACTCATCCACTTGATTATCAAATTCCACCTCCTACTGTCTCATTAGCCCATCCCCTCTCCTGTGCCCCCAACTAACCTTTGCAGTTTATGACTTGATCATTTTTATCTGGATTCTACAATCAATTGAGAGGGAAAATACCTCAATATTGCAGGCAAAGTTGAGAACTACTGTTCCATATGCATCTAATTTTTCCTTCTCTAGTTACTAAAGAACATTTCTTACCCTAAAGGCAACTCTCCATTTCTTCTTTCATTCCGTCCTCTTTTGTCTTCTCTAAGGGAATGCACACTATTGATGACCCACGTCTCTCAAGTGTATTAAAAATTCTTCCTCTCATGTGGATACTGCTCATTTTCGTTTACTGCTTGAGATCCCAAGTTAAAAATTACTCATTACATCCCTCATACTATTCCAAGCCCAACCCAAAACTGTCTCTAGGAAAAATTTTCGAGAGTTTTCCTATATTTATTGCCTCAGTTTCCTCATCATCCACTTCTCAATTCTCTCAGGTTCTGCACCTACTCTCATATATCTGTTGAAACAACCTTAGCTAAGGTTGTCATTTTATATCCAATGGACATAGTTCATTATTTATCTTATTTGAACTCTGAGCAGCATCATATACTATTGATCTCTCTTTTCTGCTTGAAACACTCTCTACTCAATTTCTGTGTTCCCATACACTCCTAGTTTTCTTTATACTTCTACAGTGGCTTCTTTGGTCTCCGTATATCATCTTTTATTTATTTTTTGTAAAGATTGGCACCTGGGCTAACAACTGTTGCCAATCTTTTTTTTTTTTTTCTGCTTTATCTCCCCAAACCCATCCCCCCATACACAGTTGTATATCTTAGTTGCAAGTCCTTCTAGTTGTGGGATGTGGGACGCCACCTCAACGTGGCCTGACGAGCAGTGCCATGTCCACACCCAGGATCTGAACCCTGGGCCGCCGCAGCAGAGCACACGAATTTAACCACTCGGCCACGGAGCCAGCCCCTCATCTTTTAAATGATGGAATTCTTTAACACTCTCTTTTTTCCCTCTATCATCATTCCCTGGGCGATTCAACCATGTCCATGACTTCAGTTATGATCTATACTGCAGCTAAAATGTTATCTTCAATATACGTCTCCCCCATGAGATTCAGACACATGTATACACTTCCCTCCTTGACATCTCATGAAAGCCTCAAATGTAGTGCAAACACTACATATCCAAAAATGTACTCTGATTACTATGATATTTTTCCTCAAACCTTGTCATCTTATTTTCTCAATTCACTAATTCGCACCATCATTCATCCAGTTATGCAAGCCAGAAACCTCATTCCAAGCAAGGGATTCATTTATGTGTCAATTTCTTATGTGCAGCTCACTTTTAAAGAACTCGGAACACTGCCTGAGATCTGAAGAGATTCTTCCCACAATTATAGCATCTACTAAAGTTAGTGCTTGCTTGCTTATGTTGTGTGTTCAAGCATAAGAGTGGCACTCTATTCCACTCTATTGCCAAATATTGCCTTGCCTAAAAAAGAACTCAGACTAGTAGTTAATAAAAATTATCAAATGGCTGGTTGATGCAAGATTAGTGTGGAAATCCTGGTGATGTCAGAAAATAGTCCGTGGAATATCCCAATGGCATCAACTGAACCTAAACCCTGGCTTTAGCTAGCATCTTCATAGAGAAGCAGGATTCTGCTAGTCAGACTGTCACTATAGGTTTCATGAATTTCCACAGGGAAGAAAAGCCAGTGGATACTTTTTTTACCCCAGATTATATTATTTATTATTTCCTGCATAGTTATTTGATAGAGCCAGTCTTTCCCAAAATTTTATTTTTACACATTCTATAAATGAACAAATGATTTCATTCTATAAACTCAAAGTGTTGTGATGAAGCATGAGCCAAAGAGAAAAAGGGGGAGATGTTTCATGACCAACATAGGCCAGATAAAGATTTCCATAAAGACAAAGATATTTTTGTCTCTTATTAAGAAAAAAATATGAAGGCTGCACAGGGGTTAGACTATCATTCATGTGGTCTGTTATTACAGATGTTGATTGTGAGGACATTTATTTAAAACCTGAGGATGCTAAGCTACCATAGATACATCCCCACTAGAATTTTCTTAATTAGAAAAAAATTATATGAAATACAAAATGTGAGACATATTTGATTCTGGCTTTATATGTATTTTTTCCTAGCTAACAGCTAAGAATATGTGGAAAAAATGAGTTGGCTATTAATTTTTTTCACAGAGGTCTGTAAACCTAGACTTACACTTATATATCATCTTCTGCATGAAGTCTAAATCTCTTAGCTGCATAAGATTGGGAAATACATTGCGGAGTTTAATTAAATTGTTAATGTAAATTTATATGGCTTCAGAATCATTTTCCTCACAATACACTAAAAAACCCCAGCAGATATGCCAGCCTATTTCTCTGACTTAGTCTTCTAATTCTCATCAACATCAAACTAGAAGTATGAGCATAATCTCTACTCAACCCAACCTAGAGGGCTTCTTTTGCTCTATTCACTGAAAATATGTTTTTATTATTGATCATTGTGAATATCCGTCATAGAATACTAGAAATCTTTCATGTCTGACAGTCATGCTCTGCCCAACCACACAGTGGTCTCAACTATGTAACTGCATGCATTTGCGTTCAAAAAGGTACCAACTAATACTAGATTTTCTTTCCTGAAATGGTTATGTTCAAGTAGTTCTATCCATCTAGTCTGTTATATGGATGCATAAATAGAAATTTCCCTAATTTTGTATTGGAACACAAATGGAACACGTTTTGTGTGCTACATATTTCCCTATTACAATACATATTATAATAATTATAGAAGCAAACTCTTGTAGGTGTTTGTTACACTCAAAATTTGTACATTTGACTTTATGATTTATTCTGTTCTGAGAAAAACAATAGGTTATGGCCTTTGAGTAACCAGTGGCTCATGGTGGAGCAGGTAAGTGATGATCAGTGTTTACACACAAAAATGTAACTACTCACCTTAGCACCTCCTATATACCAAGAAACTACCACAGGCAGTTATTAAGAATGTGTAATTAAACATGGTTAGCACAGAGTGTTCTATGTAGACTATCTTTTAATTATTTTCTCAGGTTAAATTCTGAAGGTACAGAAGAAAAGAAAGACATTTATATGAATATTGAAAAATCTAGTTTTGAAAATCTTTAAAGAGCCATGAAATTTCACGGCTGTATGTTTTTCATAATTGGAAAACAATCAAAACAAGTCCAGTTCTATGTCTGATTGTTCGTGTCAGAAAAATGAAAATGAGTTCTCTGAGATCATGTTGCTTGTTAATTCATATCTTCATTCATTGATTTGATAAATATCTACTGAGCCTGTATCATGTATTAGGAATCATTCCAGGCACTGGGTAAAAAGTAGTTAACACAATGGTCTTGTTCCTTGTTCTCTCAGTTTATATTCTATGAAGAGAGGGTAAAAAATAAACAAATGTCAAAGAATAATTTCAAGACATTAGTTAGAACATGACCAAAGTTTACTCATATCTGAAGGAGATCAATCTTGTAAAGATTGTCTCTTCAAACAAAAACAAAATCAGTGTTTATAAAAGCTAAATCCACAGATATTCTATACTCTGCATGCTATAGTCTTTTTCCATCTTGGATATGCTGATTGCCTGAAAGCTATTGGGAAGAACACTTTGCCCTTTGCCCTTTGAAGAAGCTAAGTTATCAGAAATGGCACTTTTAGTTATTTGTGAGTTTCCCAAAAAACCTTGCAGTGTCACCTGTAAAATAAAAGTGATGTCCTCTTCCCAATGTGATGGCTGCTGTTGCTTTCCTTTTGTGCTTCAACTTTATTCAGCCAGATCTGTACTATTTCTCACCTTCGGACTACTTTGTAACTATTTTATTCAACCTCAACACTCAGAAGAACAAGGTTATCATGATATGAGAATTTGTTTTCATTTTGAAGTAATATTATCAGCTGGATGTTGGCCAGGGATAATGGCTGTAGTAACATTAAAGCATGTAGGCATTAAAGAGTAGAGGAAGGCAAGAACTGTGAGGGTTATTACAAATATTTTGAGAAACATTAAACTATTTCATAGTCAAACAAATGCAGGCCAAAAGGGACAAGCTTAGTCCTTTTTCAACATCTTAGTGGAAGTTCCAACTAATGAAATAAGACAAGAAAAAGAAATAAAAGGTATACTGATTGGGAAGAAAGAAATAAAACTGTCTTTGTTCACAAATGACACCATCATCTATGGAGAAAATCGGAAAGAATTGACCAAAAAAACTGCTGGGACTAATAAGTGATTATACTAATGTTGGAGGATACAAGGTTAACATACAAAGTAAATCACTTTCCTACACACCAGCAATGAACAAGTGGAATTTGAAATTAAAAATGATACCATTTACATTAGTACCCCCCAAAAAGAAATATTTAGGTATAAATCTAAAAAAATATATACAAGATCTATGTAAGGAAAACTATAAAACTCTGAAGAACAAAATCAAAGATCTAAGTAAATGGAGAGATTCTCCATGTTCATGGCTAGGAAGAGTCAATATTGTCAAGATGTCAGTTCTTCCTAACTTGTTCATAGATTCAATGCAATCCCAATGAAAATCCAGCAAGCTATTTTGTGGATATAGACAAAAAGTTCATACGGAGAGACAAAAGACCCAGAATAGCCAATACTGACGAAGAATAAAGTTGGAGGACTGACATTACCCAACTTCAAGTCTTACTATAAAGCTACAGTAGTCAAGACAGTGTTGTACTGGCAAAAGAGTAGACAAATAGATCAGGATCAGAATTGAGAGCCCAGAAATTGACTCACATAACCAGTCAATTGATCTTTGACAAAGCAGCAAAAGCACTACAATGGATCAATGAAAGTCTTTTCAACAAATGCTGCTGGAACAACTAGATATCTGTATGGAAAACAATGAATCTAGACACAGATCTTACACCTTTCACATAAATTAACTCAAAATGAATCATAGGCCTAATGTAAAACATAAAACTATAAAATTCCTAGAAAATAACATAGGAAAAAACCTAGATGACCTTGGGTATGGTGATGCCTTTTTTGATACAACACCAAAGACACAGTCCATGAAGGAATTATGGGTAAGTTGGATTTCGTTAAAATTAAAAACCTATAGGGGCTGGCCCCGTGGCCGAGGGGTTAAGTTCGTGCGCTCTGCTGCAGGCGGACCAGTGTTTCGTTGGTTCGAATCCTGGGCGCAGACATGGCACTGCTCATCAAACCACGCTGAGGCAGTGTCCCACATGCCACAACTGGAAGGACCCACAGTGAAGATTATACAACTGTGTACCAGGGGGCTTTGGAGAGAAAAAGGGAAAAAAAAAAAATCTTTAAAAAAAAAACACCATTTAAAAAAAAAATTAAAAACCTATGCTCTGTAAAATACAATGTCAAGAGAATACCAAAATAAGGCACAGACTGGGAGAAAATATTTCCAAAAGACACATATGATAAAATACTCTTATCCAAAATATGCAAAGAATATTTAAAACTCAATAATAAGAAAACAAACAGCCCAGTGAAAAAATGGACCTCAACAGACACCTCACCAAAGAAAATATACAAATCCCAGTAAACATATGAAAAGATGCTCCATATCATATGTCATCAGGGAAATGTAAATGAACACGACAATGAGATAACACCACACACCTATTAGAATGACCAAAATCCAGAACACTGACAAGTCCAAATGCCTGCAAGGTTGTGGAGCAACAAGAAATCTCATTCACGGATGGGGGAAATGCCAAACAGTACAGCCACTTTGAAAGATAGTTTGGTGGTTTCTTATAAAACTAAACATACTCTTCCCATATAATCCAGCAGTCATGCTTCTTGGTATTTACCCAATGAAGTTGAAAACTTATGTCCTTATAAAAACCTGTACATGGATGCTTATAGCAGTTTTATTCATAATTACCAAAACTTGGAAGCAATCAATATGTTCTTCAGTAGGCAATGGATAAATAAACTGTGGCACATCCAGATAATGGAATATTATTCACTCCTAAAAAGAAAAAAGACGTGAGCTATCAAGCCATGATAAGGTACAAAGGAATCCTAAATACATATTACTAAGTGAAAGAAGCCAACCTGAAGAGGCTACGTACTATATGATTCCAACTATATGACATTCTGGAGAAGGTAAAACTATGGAGACAATTTAAAAAATTAGTGTTTTTCAGGACTTGGGAAAGAGAAAGGGATGAATAGGTGGAGCACAGATTTTTTTAGGGCAGTGTAAATACTCCATAGGACACTTAAATGATGAAAACATATCATTATACATTTATTCAAACCCATAGAATTTGCAGCACCAAGAGTGAAACATAATATGAACTATGGGCTTTGGGTTATTATGATGTGTCAATGTAAGTACATCAATTATAACAAATTTAGCACTCTGGTGGGGACACTGACAACGGGAGAGGCTATGCATGTTTTGGGGTAGGGGGTATGTGGGAAATCTCTATACCTTCCCCTCAATTTTGCTGTGAACCTAGAACTGCTCTAACAAAATTAGATTTAATTTCAAAAAAAGCAATCTACACAGAGTGAAAGATATTCTCAACACATACATCCAACAAAGAAGTCGTAGCTAGAATATATAAAGAACTCATACAAATCAACAGGCAAACAACAACTCAATTAAAAATTCCCCAAAGAGTTAAATAGCCGTTTCACAAAATAAGATATTCAAGTGACCAATAAATGTATGAAAGAGTACTCAACTTCATGAGTCATCAGGGAAATGGGCAATTCTTAAAAGGCCAATGAAATATCACTGCATGTTCTCTATAAATATCTTACATTTCAAAGACAGAATATAACAAATGTTGTTAAAGATGTGGATTAAGTGAAAGTTTTATACATTGCTGGTGAGAGTGGAAATTGATTCAATTCCTTCAGAAAATTATTTAACATTATCTGAGAGCTAAACATATCCCTTTCTAACGACCTAGCAAGTCCATTCCTAGATATATCAACAAATAATACTACGTCAGGGTTGTCTAGGGAAGTATCAGTCAAGTCAGCATGGGACATACTTACACTTTGAACGGCTGCTAACTGGTCAAAAGATTAACTTTCGTTAGGAAAAGAAAGTAATGCAGCTTTTTATTTTTATTACTTATATAGGAAGCAGACAATAAAAGAATTCCACTGGTGGTAACCCAGGTGACTGAGAAATTTTTCAGCACCACCTGGGTGCCCCTTTGGATCTACTGCAGCGTTTATAGAGGCCACGCTTCCCACAGGCTGTTTCCAACTTGTCTGAACACAGCAGGGCTGTTGTTGCTAGTCTATCACCGCCAGATGCACAACTGTTCTAACGGATGACTCTGGCCATCAGTATGATAAAGCTTTCCTGGAATTTTGCTGCAGTCCATGAGTCTTCCTACCAAACCCCACTTCTTTCTTCCTATCTTCATAGGTGTCAGTCAAAGGCAAACACAGATGACAGAAAGTTGTCTCAATAGAGACCAGAGTCCCTTAATGACGGTGACCTGATGATCAAAAGATATATATTAAGTTTCCTAAGTTTACCTCTACCAACAGAAGGAATGGAATGGCTGTGCCCCCCTGCAGCAAACTGAATCAGACTTGACCAAGACCCAGATTGTGTGCCTAAGATCCAAGGAGTTTGATGACTGTACATGAGACTCATCAGAGGCGTGCCACTCAAGCTATGTGGTTTGCTTAGCCCCTAGATGGACTTAGGTATGCAAATTTTGGTGGGAACTCCAGGAAAAAGTCTCAAAGAATAACCCAAAGACATTTAATTATAGTATAGTTGATGCCTCTATCTGAGGGAGATGTATGGATTGTCTCTCTTAACAAATGTAAAGACAGCATTTATAAGGGCAAAACCACAGACAGTATATAGAACGGAGAGTCTTATTTACTCTTGTTTATTTTTCTACACTTTGGACAAGCTGACAGGCTGAAAGCTACCAAGATATCCATTTGTCCTTAAAGAGGCTAAAAGAGTTGTCAGGTTCTTCAGTTGCCGTTTTGGTTCTTCAGGGTCTTTGTGGGCTTCCTGAGAAATTCTGTGATTTGTGCGATAGCTACTAGTGCCCTCTGTTGAGGCCTCCACCTTAGTTAGGCCATGTCTTCACCATTTCCCTCAGTGTATTTCTCACAAATAAACAAATTAATTTCACTTGTTACTAAATTTGACTCAGAAAAATAAACAAGGACTACAAGATAGATAGTAATGTTTATATATGGGGGAAAGTATTTTAAATGGATGGTTATAGACATCTTCTCTATGGAGAGAAGGTGATTTTTGAGCTGAGTCTTCAGTGATGAGATGAATCAGTCATGCGAAGATTGCGAAGATAGTTCCTCCAGACCAACTCATCTGATATTGGAATCCATTTATGTTTTTCAAGGAAGAAAGAGAAAGGCAAGGTGTTTCGCCTGTCTATAAGATAAGAAAAGATAAATGAGTTTGAAGACGTAGGCATAGTAAAAGATTTTCATCTTTTAAGTGAGACTGGAAGGTGTTAAGAAGTACAGTTACATGATTTGCTTCATGTTTTAAAAAGATGACTCCGGCTGCTCTGTAGATAATGAATTGGGGACTGGAGAGAGTAGAAGCAGGGATGTGGGGGATTGTAATTGATTGCATCATTGGAAATAGTAGAGATGGAGATCATGATGTATTTGGAGATAAGAGTACCAGGTGTTCAGCTGGACTGTTGTTTGTGTAGGGTGAAGCAAAGAGGGGAATGAACACTGACTCAGGATTTTTGCATGATCTACCAGTGGATGCGGTTCCATCAACTGCTATTGGGAAGATTAGGTGAGGACTCTGAATCAAGAGTTCTTCTATGGATCTGTCAGGTTTAGATTGCCCATTTGACATCCCAGTGAAGAAGTCAAATGGACTGTTGGATACATGAGCCTGGAGTGATATCAGTGGCGAGGATAAAAATATTTGGAATGATGGGAGTGTGGATAGCATTTTAAAGTCATTGAATTTCATGAGATCTTTTAAGAAAAAGGGTATTTAGAAAAAAGGGGAATGCCCAGGATGGAGCAATAGAATACTTCAGAGACTGAATAAAGGAGGACAACTTAAGAAAGGCGATTCAGAAGAAGTGAAGAGAAGAAAGTGTGTCAAAGATTATGAAAGGTCAATTAAGAAGAGGACAGAAAAAATGATCATTGGATTTAGCAATATGGTAGTTTTTGGTCACCTTAACAAAAGCAGTTAGTGAAGTGGTGAGGATAGAAGTCCACATATTCCACTGTAATATGAGAGAAGACTGACCATGTTGGTTTACGTGGAGGTCGTTGGAAAAATATTTTGATGGAAGTTGTTTTATCAAGTTTTTTCCATCAGATTGCTTAAATCCTATAAGATTTCCTTAACGAAGTATGGCGTAAGGCACTGGGTGGAGGTGGACGGTGTAATACTTCACACTGTGGAAGACAGAGAAAAAGTTTACCTGGTTATCGTATTTCACATATCCCAAGGCTTGGCTATAAGTCCATGAAACTCTAATAAACTCACCAAAAAGATTAATCTTCCCTAGGATTTAATTCACATGCATGTGACTAGAATTGGCTGACCTTTGTTACTTCCTACAAACACCCTACTTCTAAAATTGTAAGATCTATCCTGATGTCAGGTGGAAGCTTAGCATAACAAGCATCCAAACAATGGTTTGTTTACATCAGCTCATATGTATAATTATTTCCCTCAAAAAGAATAATATGTCGAGGTACTTTTTAGGGGAGTACAAATCACATGTTGGGTCCAAACAAGAAAATGTTTGAGAATAACTGATTTAAAAGATGTATTTGAATTTATAAATATTCGCAAAGTTTAAATACTGTGATCTACGATATGCTCCTTTCACATTCTCATAGGTCACCTCACCAGTCCAAAAAAACACCTGTTATATCAATATGTGGCCAGGTTTTTGTACTGTGTAAAGAAGCAGTATCTTCCTTTCTATACTGAGTTAAAAATAAGACATTGATGGTTGTTAAACACACATACATACATACTCAAACTCATACACATACAGATAGTAAATGAAATCCAGCATGGTAATAAGTGGGCACAAATCAATAAAGATTCCAAACAGTCCATGAGGAGGTTGTGATAATATGTAGGAATGCTCCTGTAATCAATGTGGCAATCATTCAAGATCCACACAAAGAAATGGTCTTTGTTTTCAAGTGATAAACATAACAGTTAAATAATTGATTCCTCACTGTATGCTTGGTTCTTTGTACATATTATTACCAAATCTTATTATAAGACTAAAAAGAATTATCATTATTTCCCATTTTATAGATTAGGCAACCTTGACTTGGGGAGATAAACGACGTCTAAATTCACACAACTGTTAAGATCTTGAGCTTGGATGCAAACTCAGGTCTTTCTTAGTCCAGTGTTGTGCTTTTTCTACATTATCTCCAAAAAATATCAAATAATTTGAGTGTTCTAGTGGTGACTGTGTTACAAAACTCTTTCACAAGAGGGCATCTGTGTATGGATCTGACAAAAACCAGATATAAGGCATGTCTTAGAATGTTCCAGTAACTTCCAGGAACAAGTGAACATGAATAACAATTTAGATGATACCTAAATTCTGAATCTTTTCCTACTATATAAAATTTCCACTGAGCAAGATATGAGGACATATTACATAGAATCCACAAAGTGCATATTCCCAAACTTTTAACTTACCCCCATCAGCCCCCCCAAACACAAACATGTGCTTCTTGGTAGCCACCAAGTGTTGGGAATGGCCAATCTCACGGCAATCTTAAGCATCTATCAAAGCAGCAAAAATAGATACGGTTGACCATTGACAACCTACATAGCCACTGAAATTGAACATTGTCAAATGAATCTCAATCTTTATTTACCTTCAAAGTCTGATAACATTCAATCTCGTGCTGTAGGGAAGAGTAATTTCTAAACAATGATTTCTAGAAAGGGTAGTCTTACTATTCAGCTGAATATATTAAGTTCTGAGAGCCTCTGTCATTCTATTTCATTTCATATGTATTTCATTTCCTAAACTTTATACACCAATTCTCTCCACTGTGTTCATTGTTTTCATCTAAATAGTGAATGATGAAAAATAATAATCAGATTCGCTCTGAAACCACAAAATCTTGGATGAGAATGGATGCTTGAAAACACCCATGACTAAAAGTTTTGTCCGTTATTTTGAAGAGTAGTTGCATATACCAGCCCCAAATTATAGAGACTGAATGGTCAGATCTTTATGAAATCTGTTGCTGTTTTTAAAATTATGTCTTCAGGCTGATTGTTGTTTGAAATGCATTGATTCAGTCATTGTAAATAAAAAGATGCCTATATTTAGTAGGCAGTAAATTCTAATTATTTTAGATAGAAGCAATGACTAGTCAAAGAAGGAAAGAGAAAGTGAGTGAAAGGAGGCAATGTCAGTGTTAAGTCAGAACAACTGCTTCCTATAAAGGTAGGGAGGTGACCCAGCCTCAGCATCTCCCAGTATAGTCCATAGTCTCCTATAACAGAAATGACAGCTGACAGAGCTAGGGCTAAAAATCGGAGTGTTGTGATTGAATCCTATTAGCTAGCCACACTCTTTAGTTATTATGACAGAAAATAGAGGCTTTGTAACTTTATCACCTGTGTCTCTTTGTTTTTAAACGTAAATATAATCTCCATTTGCATGCCATCTTAATCCCTTGCAATTTCAGAGTTACTTCACTGTCCATCAAGATTCTCCTGGAAAATATATCAATAAGAATAATTCCCTCTGCAGTCATCGTACATGTCACAAAATCCAGGCAACTAAGGAAAAACGCACTGCGTGTTCTCATGTGAGAAATCAATATTATATAAATATTTGTAGCTTCATTGTAAGTAAAACCATCCAGTAGCAATCCGCCCAATCAAGGCACAACTGGTGAATCAAGAATGGCAATAGAGTAAGTCAGTGATAACCTAGAATTGTCCCATAGTTGAAGCTAGAGAGGACTCACGCTTAGTAGTGTACTACTTTATTAAAATTTTAGATTATAAACACTGAGGGAGTTTGCAAAAAAAAAAAAGCTATTTAAAACTAGTTGCTTGTTCTAGTCTCTAACATCAATTTACATGATAAATAAGCACACATTTGACAGGCTCCTAAATATTACTCTTGGAATCTATTAGTAAGAAATACAGATTTCTGAAATTTAATTCCCTAAGCTTAATGAACCTAGTAAATTTGATCTGATGTCTTCTCAAGTTAATATGTTAAGTCTAAATTGACTTATTTTTTTATAGGGACAAATCTGTTCACATTTAAATTAATCTTGAAGAAAATATGTATTGCTATAGAAATGTGCTATTTATAGTCCTCATATATGAGGGTCCTTATTTGATTTCTTTTGTTTGATATTTAAAAAGGGACAAAAATAATTAGCTAGACGTAGTGCTTGTTTAGCAAATGCTAGTTTCTTGAAAAAGTTTTTTAAGATGAGACATTTAATTCATTATGTGTGACTGACTGCCCACGAAATGCAGCCTCCTCATGGCCACAGTGAAGATGCAAACTTCCCCGCAAAACTTCAAGCCCATGCAGATGGCTTCTATACATTTGCATATATTTCAACATACTTTCCTATTTATGTCATGTTTCATATATATGATGTCACATTTGCTTAACTTTCATATTTACTTCATGATAGAGACTATATACAACCCACATTTATAGAAAACTTCAATGTAACACATTTATAGAAAAAAGAGAGTCTTACATTTAGAATCTTAAAATGTAATATCACAAAATCATAAAACCACAAAACAGAGAATGTATAAATAAAGATCATAGTATAAATATTAATAATGGGAGGGAACAACAAAATTATCATGATGAATAGGCCCAGGATTAAGTAACCGAGGATGTAAATAGAAGAGAATTATGAGATGTCACATTTGGACAGACCACAGCCAAATGATTTATGCAGCAGATATGCACTGAGCGCCGCCTTTGCATTCGGTCCTGTGTGGGGTGCAAAGAACAAAGTACTTTAAAAGGGAAGTAGGCCCTGCCTTCAAAGACCTTATAGCTGCTGAGAGTGAAAGTGACAATATTGACCAAGTAATCCTTCCAGACGGGTATATAAACTATGAAAAGTGCTGGGTTGGAAGCATGGAGAGGTCTCCTCTCGGCTGAGATCTGAAGTGTGAACAGAAGTTACCGGGTGCAGTTGGATCGAGGAAGAGGTTAGGAAGCATTCCCAGGAAAGCAGGAAATAGCATGGGAGGAGGTCTTGAAGCAGGAGGCAGCAAAGGACATGTGAAGAAGAGACAGAAAGTTGTGTCTGAAATGTTGAGAGTGGGGGCAGAGAGCATCCTAAGTTGAGACCAGGCAGATAGTTGAGGGTCAGGAGATGTAGAGTCTTATTGGCCACTGAAGCTTTTGGATCTTTATTCTAAGTATGAGAGAAAATTCCTGGAACATTTTATGCAGAGGTGATTCTTTTTAAAAGATTATTCAAGTAAGGTGGAGATGGTATTGGAAGGCTTCCAAAATGAAGTGGGAATCAGCTAGGTGGCTGTTACAATATAGTTCAGGCACGAGCTTGGCTGTGCTGGAAGCACAGATGGAGTAGAAATAGATTGATTTGAGAGATATTTAAGCAAAGAAATCAAAAGAACTGTCAATGAATTGAATGTGGGGGAGGGTGACAAAATTTTGTCAAGATGACTCCTAGTTTTCTAGCTTGTTCAACTGGTGATGTCACTTACCGAAACTGAGACTCCCAGAGGAAGACAAGATTTGAGAGTGGATAATAGGGTGGAAGATCATTGTTTGGGTTTTTGGTGTACTTGACTTTGAAGCATCCAAGAAGAGATGTCATGTAAAATTTTGGATAAACAGTTATGGAGGGGCCAGCCCCATGGCTAAGTGGTTAAGTTCGTGCGCTCTGCTTCGGCAGCCCAGGGTTTTGCCAGTTCAGATCCTGGTCATAGACCTAGCACCGCTCATCAAGCCATCCTAAGGCAGCACCCCACATAGCAGAGCTACGAGGACCTACAACTAGAATATACAATTATCTACTGGGGGGCTTTGGGAAGAAGAAGAAAAAAAAGGAGGAAGATTGGCAAGAGAGGTTAGCTTAGGGCCAATCTTTAAAAACAAAAAATGAAAAAAGAGTTATGGAGCTCAGAGGAGAAAGCTGGACTAGACATTGAATTAAAGAGACTTATTGGCCTTCTCCAAAGCTTAGTTGAAGAATGAACAAAGAAAGGAAGGAAGGAATGGGTGTGTTATAGTGTGGAAGATGAATTCAGAGGTAAAAATGTTACTGGAAAATTTACACAGCTAACGGCCTCAAAATATACTATTTATCTTAGTGATTTCATCATATCAGGATACAGACTTCTGTTCTATGATCTAAGAAACAGGATTTTCAGTTCCATCTTGGTCTAGATCACAAGACATTCAGTTACTATTAAAATGCCAGACAGAAATACAAGGAGAAAGACAAGTCTCACTGAACGGCAGGCTCATGTGAACACAAGCAGCCTATTCTTTCACTGCAGAATGATGGACATGGGAAGTTTAGCTACAAATGGTGCTTAATGATAATGAGATCTTAGTTACGTAAAGCATAATGGCATCAAGAGTTGATAATCTAATGCCTTTCTCCTGGAAATACCTGGCTGCCTGTCCCACGAGTCTTCAGACTTTGGCCTCTTTTCTCTAGTCATTGTTAAGAGAGGGTTACCCACTTCTGATTATTTGGGTTTTCAGTTTCTATTCTCCATGATGACATAGCCTTTTTTGTTCCTAAACTTTTCTCAAATCAGACTTTTTGCTGAGGCTTATTGTACTTTCCCTCATCCATAAATAGAAAGCTGAAAGTTCTCCTGATTATAAAGAAAATTCACACTATAAAACGTCAAAAACTAAAGATTTAAAGAAATAAAAATCAATTGAATACTCACTACCCTAAGACAATCAACATTAACATTTTAACGATTGATTCATGCATCTTTTTAAGCACCGTATGTATCAGGGAGTCATTATTATTATTATCGCAGTTATGTTCCTTTACCCTCTCTTTCATAATGTATTTCTCGAGAATATTACAGTCTAGGTAACCAGTTTTAAAAACCTGCTGTGTACCTTTTCATACCATGTGTGATGCTTATATAATGAAATACAGATACATAGATATATCATGTAGATATAGATAAATAGATAAGTAGATATGTACATATGGACATGTACCTATAAATGCACATTCTTCTCATTGTGTTATAAAAATAGAATCATATTTTTACCCCTGCTCGATTTCATGTTTTTCTCATTTAATGTGAAAGTTATACTCTTCTTTTAAATGCTCTGTAATAATATGGATGGTAGAAACACTATGGTATGAATATCATGCCATATATATATATAGTAACATTTATTCAATCATTCTCCTATTGATGAGAAGTCACTTTTTTCTACTTTTTACTAGAACAATGTTGCAATAGACATCCTTATTAAAAAATGCTTCTATATTTGCTCTGTATTTGGTATACAGTCCTAGGAATCATATGCTTAGTACAAGACTTTATGTTTCAAGAAGCCTGTAACAATTCACATTTCCATCAGCCAAGTATGAGAATATTACATTACTGTAGATTCAATTTTCTCAATAAGAAGTACCAGTGACATAACTCTATTACTCTAATTTAGATTTTCTTGGCCCAGACAGGTAGAGAATCAATTCATGCTCTTCTCTGATGTCTTCTGAATTTTTTCTAAAATATTCATTTTATTTATGTATTTATATTTTAGTCTATATGGCTTCATTTTTCATCCCAGAATGACAGTTAGTTGTATTATTGCCATTTAGTAAGTAAATCATCTGTAGCTCACCAAGTTGAAATATCTATTTTATATGTATCAAGGTTCCATGTATAATGGTATATATTTTTAGACCCAATATATACAATGATTATTTTATTTTCCTGTTTTATTGTATTTACTAAAACCTGTAAGTAATGTTGAATAATAAGGGAGAAAGCAGCCACTTGTGACTTGTTCCTATTTTTAGGAGCAATAGCTTTATGTTCCACCACTTACAGCGATGCTTCTTGGTGATTTGGGCAATGTCTATGATATTTAAGTAGTTGTTTCTCAGCCTATTTTACTAACAATTTTTATTTTTAATGGCCTCTGAGTCTACCAAATGACTTTTTAGCACATATCAATAGTGATCATATGGTTTTTCTCCGTTGATTGAATGATATCATAGACTAGGTTAACAAATTTTCCTGATATTCCAAGATCTTGCATTCCCTGTTATAAATACTAATGGCCGTAGTGTATATTTACTTTATCATACCTACTAAGTCTTGATTTCCCAGTAGTTTATTTGGTATTTTTGTGCCTATATTAATGAGATTGATCTATACCTGGGGTCTCTTTTTTGTTTTTGTATCAATAAAAAGGTAATGTTGACTTTATTACATGAATTGGAGAGCTTTTCATCATATTTGATATCATCCAGTCTTGATAATTTTAATTTTTTTAATTGAGATTCTTCAATTGCCCTTCTAAATGTTTCATGGGTAATTTCTCCACCAATTTTTTTTTCTTCATAGGTAAGTTTTTATAATTTATGTTTTCTTATTAAATACTCTATATCTTTGACGTTTTAAAATATGTAGCCATAGGCTTGCATTTGGTGCTATCTTATTTTTTTCCTCATGCTTGTTTTACAATTCTCTTATAACCTTTCAGTATTTGTGGTTATTTAACCAAACTTAGTTCAAATATTGTACATTTTTATTGCCTTTCTTTTCCTTAGTCAGGCTTTTGAGGGTTTTAATGTTGTATTTATTCCATCTAATTTTCTTTTTGAGATTAATTTTGCTTTTATCTTTACTGATTCTAACACCTAATTTCCTTTGGATTATTTTGCTGTTCAGGTTTCTAATATCTTAAACTGAATATGTAGATTCTTCACTTTTAGTCATTTTCTTTAATATTCAACAGATTAAAGTAGTAAGTGTTCCTCCAATTAGAGCTTTTATTGTGTTTAAAAAGTTTTTACCTTAGTAAATCTTTTCATTGCTTCTTGAGTTTTATTTCCTTTGTAGTCAAAAGGTTTATTAACAGTGTTTCTTACTTTTGACATAGATATTTTGCTTTTTATTAAATATCATCCATTCTTTCTAGATTTTGATCATACAATATGGTCTGCATAATCTCTACTTTTAAATATAGTTAAGGTTTTATTTGTGGCTATGATGTATTCAATTATAAAAAAACTCTCTGGACATATAAAAGTATTTTCTGTCTGAAATATATAGTATTCTTCATAGCTATGAAATCAAATTTGTTATCCCTTTTTACTAGTAAGTCTGTTAAATTCTAAAAGATACATGGTAAAAAAAAATCCTATTCTGTTATTTTCAAAATTTTATTTCCTGATCATTTTATTTTATAGGATTCTGGAGTTACAGTCTTTTATTCTCAGAGTCTGTGGACCCATTTTTGCAAATGAGCAATTAAATTTCAATCTTAACTTTTTACTTTGAAAAAAATTTTTTTATATTTTGGATTCTTAGAAGAGTTTTTTCTTCTTTTCTTTGGTGTTTAGTGTTGGATTTTTGTTATGATAAAGTAATCTGATCCTCCACTACTGCTATACTGAATCACAAATGAAGATACCGATGCCCAGAGAGGTTAAGTAACTTGCCCTCGTCACTCAGCTAGTTAATGACAGAACAGCCTTCAAATCCAAGCAAAATCAATGCCCTTTAGCATTACATTATCTTGAATAAATGATTATGGTGGACAAAGGCCATTAACTGACTGGTAGCTCTTCTTCCATGATAGCGTATGAGGGTTTCCTCTTAGTAAATATAGAAACAAAGGGCATAATCTTCTGTTACTTAAAAAGAAATGTAAAGGTACTTAACATGAAATCTGTTTCAAACGTCTGTTCTTGCTGCTGACCTTCCTATTCAGTAATTTAAAAGAAGATCTATGCAAAATAGTTGAATCCATAGGGAATAATATTTACTACTGTCGTACCATATTGTACACATGAAAGTTGCTATGACAATTGCATTTTAATGTTCTCGCCATAACAACAACAACAACAAAATGGTAATTATGGGAGGCAAAAAATGTAACTAACCTTATTGTGATCAGCATTTCACAACATATACATATTTCAAATCATCACATTATACACTTTAAACTTACATAAAATGTCAATTATATCTCAATAAAGTGGAAAAAATTAATTACTATCTATGGTTATGAACTTCAAACTCAGGGGCCACACCTCTTAAAAGAGGAGAATCAGAATGAGCCATGGAGATCTTTCAGCAGAGACTGTCATCTTGCTTGTTTCCCGTCCCACTCCTGTCTTCCTCAGGCTCCCAGTTTGGGTTCTAGGTTGGAACACGAACCTAAAAAGGAGAGCATCTCTCCACTTGCCTTATTATACCAGGTGTTTGAAATTCTGAACAAGTGTAACCTGAAGGAAAATACAAAGGTTGCAGTTGGGTTTAAACCAGGGTCCAGATGAATACATCTCGTTTTTAAGGTAAATTGAAGGAGAAAACATTGAAATATCTCATAGACCTAAATGGTAAAATTAGATTTTAGCATATAATTGGATAAATACGGCATTCCTTTCTCTATTGCCTAAAACTGGAGTAGTTCACATTTTGCCTTCATTCATTTTCTTCTAAGTCCAACCTGGAGTGGGTTCCTGGACAAAGTCAAACTCTGCAGGCTCATTCGAAGGAGACCTCAGCAGTCTGTTCCAATCATAGTCTGCAGTAGACCATGTCAATTTTAAAGGACCTCAGAATAAGACTTCATTTTTATATTTTCCTGAGTTGTCTTTTACTACATAAAGCAAATAGGCTTTTTAAATCTTAAAGGGGAAAACTAGAGTTTCAAATGATAGTAAATTATTATCAATATTTACCTTAATTTTAGATTTTTGGAAGATAACAGCAACATGAAAAATAGTCAATAAACTGCACTATCAAGGTCAACAATTTTTAGTATTAAAATCAATTTACAGTATGTTTGCTTGAGGTTCATATAAATTTGAAGAGACAGTGAGTGTAAACAGAATAGCTGATTTCTTGGATGCACTCCAATATAATTATAGCTATTCACCCTTGTGACTACACGTGTGTGCAGCTTGAAGCTATTTCCCTGCCCCAAGCCACACGAGCAGTATTTTTAGATAGGTTTCCAATTGATTGAAATGCAAAAATCTCTGTAAACTAGGAAAAAATACTATCTAAAATAAATATCCAAGTCAATTTAAATCGTAGATTAAATATGTATTTTGGCATTCATGTCAATTCTTAGCTTGTAATCTCGTGACTTGGAATCGAGTTATCTCTAAGTATTTAATCACAAAATAGTGTATTTCTAATAGGCAATTGTAAAAAAAATCATCAATCACATTTATTACAAACATCTCATAAAATAGCAAAACGTTTATGGGGTTGTGGAAGGCAGCTAGGTTGTTTTGTAATGTATAAAGATTTGCATATATAAAAAAACCAGCAGGCAGCAAACAAGGTTTGTTTCTCTGTTTTCCAAAAAGTAAAATTGCATTTGATATAATATCTACTTAATTTTTATTAAAATAGATTAAATATTTTTCTGGCAATAGCATTGATCATCACTATAGTCTAACAAGTTTACACTTTGAAAGAACTAAGCTCAAATCTTAATACATAGAATAGAACTATTTCTCCAGCCCCGGGGGTGAATGAGAGCTCCTCAAACATATTTGTGATGTTAAATGATATTACCTTGTAATTTCATGCAGATATATACATATGTGAAATTGTTGTTATTGTTTTTTGTTATTGTTTTGCTTTCTAAGATGAGTATATTTAAGTGACAATAGCATTCTCAAAATAATCCTGTTGATAGTTTACATGGCTGGCATTGTTTGCATGTGGGTAAGAATAAAATGAGATTTTTATGGAGAGAAAGTGGAGCTCTTTGTATCTGTAGCCTTAAGGCCGCCAACTGTCAATACCTTAATCCACTAATCCTCTCTGTCATCATGTGTTCACGTGCTGGGCAAACACTCAGAAATCATCTTCAGAAACTCTTTTTTCCCAATCAAGAGTATACTCACTACAGGCTGTATGTTATAAAATGGATAATAAAATATTTGAATATTTATATTGAAAGCTATTGTTTTTAGGCATATCTTTTCCTTTTTTCCAAAAAAAAACAAATGTCATGAAAATGGAAGAAACAAATGGAACAGTAAATAGAAAAATGAGTGACATCACATTGTATAAATCTGCAGGATTTTTTACATTAGGCTTTCAACTATCATTTTTAAAGATTCTGCCTTCTATTTACTTGTCAGAGACTAGATTTAATTTCCGTATGCTGCATAGAATTCTCCACGTTAAGATATTGATATAACAAATTGCTGAATGTTTCAGTGATTGATTCTCGCTGACCAAAATGGGCTTTCAGATTAGAAGTCTTTCTTTTTTCCCTAGAAGACACCTGCTGAGACAGAAGTCTGACTGCCACACAAAAGAAATATATGGTTTCTTCAACTGGTGCCGTCTAGCAATTTGCAATGCTATCAAAAATTGCATTTTTTTTTAATGAAAATTACCTAAGGATTTAGCAAAAAAAAAAAAAAAAAAAAAAACCCAAAACCTTGGTTAAAATGGACTAACTACCCATTCTGGGCAGTATTTAGCATACTGATTGGCCGTTACTTCTGTCACTCTTCTGACTACAAAATTATGACAGGCCCCACAGCAGGAAGCAAATGATCATTAATACCCTGTCCTCCGGGACACAATAAACTGCCATTCACTTGCATACAAATAAAATACACAAGGCTTGTCAGGCAAGAGGACAAAAAGGGAAAGATGCTTTTGCAAAATGGTTTGATACTACATTGGGATGGGACCACTCAACGGGTTTTGTTTTCCAGTCTATCTCATCATGGTAGGAAAATTCTTTTATATAGATTGGCTTTTAAAATATCCTATCCTTCTCTACTTGAGGTCTTTGAGCTCTTCAATTAAATGGAAAAGTCTTGCTTCTAAAGAGGGAAAAAAACCATTACAATCCTATAATTAATCCCACAACACAGAAAGCATAAAAAATTCTAAAATTCCATTAAAATGTAAGACATTGCACCCTTTTGGTTCAAATATAATGTGCAAAAACATTCTGGGTAACGTATTTGAATAATCCTGTTACAATTAGTAGGGAGGAAATATACTTCAATATCACATATTTGATGGGATCAATCAAAACAAAACACAACTGGAAAAATGATACTTGCCTGGTGTTACAATTGAAACTCCACTGTCTATTTGTTACACTAAAGGTAACGCCGAATTTAAGTTTAATTAAATATTATCATATGACTGAGATTGCATCTTCTTATAACCAGATGATATGGGATTGAGGAATAAAATTAGGGCAACACTTGGTAAAGAACGATGAATGATTAATTCCTTTGACCTTTATTAAAGCAACAATTACTCTGATAAATGTTTAATTTTCAAACATTTAACCTAAACTTTTCCTGAAGGCATGCAGAGAACACAGCGATCACTGGCACACTCAGATATTTTTCATAGATTGTATATCCACCAGCCTAAACCTATAAAACCATTATTTTAATCTGAAAAATGTATAGAATATAAATATTTAGAGTCTTCAAATTTAGTTTGCTTAATCCGTTTAATTTTATTGCTTTTCCTAAATTTTTATTCTCCTTGCAGTTTTCCAGTGAAACAGACAGATGTTGTCCTCAAGTATTTGAGAGTAGGTATTTATATATTCCCAACTTATAAATCAGCTTTAAAAGAGTTTGAACAAGAGACAGTTGCTGATTCTACCACTTAAACTCTAGACTAAAAGAAACAAATTACTAATCTCCCCAACAACATAAATAAATATCAAATGCATTATACTGAATGAAAGAAGCCAGACTCAAAAACGTATGGTTCCCTTTATATGATATTATCTCAAAGGCAAAACTATAGGGACAAAAAAATAGATCAATAGTTGCCAGGAGCTGGAAGTGGGAGAAAAAGTTGACTAGAAATAAGCACAAGGATTTTTTGGCATGACAGAGTTATTCTATATCTTGATTTTAGTGACAGTTACACAATGATGTGCATTTGTCAAAACTCATACAACTGTACACTAAAATGAGTGAATTATACTGAATGTAAATTATACCTCAATAAAACTTACTTAAAAAAATACTCTAGGTTTAACAATGTCATGAGAACACCAGAATGTTCTGAATTGGGGTCATTTAGTCTGGGCAAAGTAGCAGAAATGACAGTCATATCTTTAGAATTGGGCAGTTAGAAGCATTTTTGTAATTGCCTGTAGTGATACAGCTTCCAACGTTGAACGTTAGAAAGATGGAGAGTAGATTAAAAATACTCACTGCTATTTTAACGTCTCCCGCGTGTGGCATTGAGCAATATTAGTTAAAACACTTCACCACAGATGTAGATCATGGTCTTCGAGGGGAAAGAAGAAAATGGCAGAAAATGCAGTTTGTTAGGTACACTAACTCCTTGCCCTTTTCCTGACTTGCTTCCTCCTTTTAGGCCTTAGACTCAATAACATTGTTAACTACACTGCTAATGGCAATGAAATAATCCACATCTTTCTTTGCAATGGCAGCAAGAGGTGATTCTCATTTTTACAGCAGTGAATAGATCACATTGTATAAACAAAGAAATGAAATGTCACTTCTCAGATGTGATAGGATTGTCACTATGTCCGAGTAGCCCCTAAGAAAAAAATTTTAGCAGAGAAAATAGGGAACAACCTTTCTCACTGAAATTGCAGAGAGAATTTTTGGTAGTCTGAATGTTACTACCCAATTTGGATTATAGCCAGAAAAAGTATAAAAAATAAAAACTTCCCAATTATTTAGAATAATAAAAAACAGGACAATTGGAAAAATAGAAAGAAAAACAATTTGAGATATTATGTGAAGTAATAATAATCAGTAAAATTATGTATATAAATCTAAATCCATAAATGCAGAGAAGGAAAATTTATTTCCGAATTTGCAATCAAGTGAGATGAATACAAGCCACACATTCCATCAAAATTGATTAGCGGATGCTTTTTGTCAGCCATTATTCTAGTGCTGGAATCCAGTCACGAACACAAGAGATGCTCCGCTTGCCTTCATGGACTTTGCAGTCTAAATAGCCGGAGGTGTGTAGTTTTCTGCCAAAGATGATTGTCATTCTATCTGGGACACAGAAGGGGAAAAGTGAAAATAAATTCTATACTTAAAGAAAAAGACACCACAAATTAGGTGCCTTTTTTAAAAAATAGAAAATAATTTGTTCTTCAATGGCTTTGACTGAGACTCAAATCAATACTTTTAAGATGCAACAACCAATTATTACAAGGTTATTCCCTGAACTTTTGGGCTGAACTTTAAACAGAATTAATTAGCTCTGCTTGAAGGGATATTAGTTCCTCAAACTATTTTCTTCTAAGTCTTTAGGGGTAATAGATAAATTCATTATCATTCAAACTCTTGATTATATAGCAGGAATTTATTATTCATCATCAGTCATTTATTATTGTTCATAGCTAGTATCCATCACAAATTTTTCCCTGATTTATTAAATCCTCTTTGCTGATTTATAAATCATCTGGAATGCCCTTCAAACAGGTCAGTTTATTATTTATAGGCGCCATGACCCAGTACAGTTCATTATTATAAAATAATTTTATAACCTTTTTGTGAAACACTTGGAGATACATATTCATTGCAATCCATTTAGTACGTGTATTACATCTCCAACAAATTAATACGATCCAAATATTATGATTTGTTTTCTAAAAAGCAGACTTTTTCCTCAATGATTTTGTTTTTTGCAGAAATAAGAAAAAAATATTTGCTGGATTATCTGTGGTCAGGTATCACCACTTCTCGCCATCACGGTCTTCTCCTCAGCAGAGAAGCAGCCAGCAACTCCTTTCCCAGAGGCCCGTTCCCCATATGTTTCTGAGTTAGAGGCCTCTACTGAGAAACACTCACACGAGATTTGGAAGGAGGAAGTGAAGGAGACGCCATAATTTTTGGATGCAGTCGTGGGCGGATATGAATTTCAAAGCAGCTTCCAGATGAGCTTCTTGAGAATCATCAACACCAGTCCTGCTGGCTGAGATGGTCTCAGGGAACCGCCGAGAGAGCGTTGAGAGGCCAGCCAGCAACTAGATGAGCTCTTTAAAGCCACTCACTTCCGTGCTGCGTGCTGAGAGACTTTTGAAAAACTTACATAAACTTCTAATTTCTCACATTAAAAACCTCCATATGCCAAAATATACTGACTTCTGTTTTCCTGACCACAGTCTGACTGATATAAATATCATGCAATACAAAACTGTAAAAAATTCAGTGTTAAGTGGAGTGATTTAGACCGTGAATGCTGCCGAGGTTCAGAGGAGAAGGAGGAAGCTCCAGGCTTGAGGAGGGTGTGAAGTGGCTGTGGAGTAACTTTGTAGGGGGGCAGCAGGTATTGTACCTCTGCCTGACCCAGCAGCTGCCAGATCTCCCTCCGCGATAACAACTGGGAGAAGTCTGCCGTGTCTGAAACTGTCAAAGGTTAGTTTCAAGAGTCGGCAAGAGGGAATTTATCCAGCTATTCAACACATGAGTACTGACCGAGCAGTTACTTTGAGACAGGCGCTATTCTAGGTACTTGGGGCTACGACATGCAAAGTTTCCCTCGTTAAGGAGTTTAGGCTGGAGCAAAGAATCATCTCAAAAGAAGCGATAAATATAAATAAGCAAGAAAATTAAATGATATCATAGAAAGTGCTGTGAGAAAAAGAAAAAGTAGAACAGAGGAAGAGGGATTGAGAACACAGGGGCAGGGGGCAGGTTGCAATTTTATAAAGAGGTGAGCATAGTCCTCTTTGAGAGGGTGACATGTGAGCAGAAATTTTAGGTGAGAGTGTAAGCTAGGTTAATATGTAGAAAACATCACACAAAGCAGAGAGAAGAACTTGTACAAAGCCCTAAATGGGAACACATCTGACATCTGTAGGTATGACGAGGGGGCCAGTGTGGCTAGAGAAAGCATTTGTGAGCATACAGAGAGGTTAATAGAAATTCTCCAACCTGAATCATAGGGAACAAAAAGTATAAGAAGAAAGAAATAATACATATAAATGCAGAAATGGCAGGGGGTGGGGGGGACATACAATGGAGAAAGTTTAAGAAAATTCAAAAGCTGTTTCTTTGAAAAACCAATGTAACTGATTAACCTCTGAGAAGATAGAGCCCAAAAACAAAGAAGAAAGACATAGGTATACGGAAGAAATTACCGATATCAGGAATTTTAAAAGAGAGGAAGAAATCACCACAGATTCTAACTGAATTAAAAAACTAAGAGGGGTCTATGGAGGATTATATTTTCTAGAAATGGTTCAAACATCTCCATCCCACATGCCCTTTTCCAAGGGAATTTTGACATTCTTCCCACTCAGAGGTGTGGTCTGTGGTCTCTCCCTTGAATCTGGGCAGATTTGTGAGTGCAGAAGATATGATTTTATGTGACTTCTATGGCTAGGTCACAAAAGGTCCTGAGTTCCTGGCTTCTCTTGGGATACTAGCTGTTGTAACGGCGAGAGGTTAGCTAAGCTACTCCATGTATTGCTACCTTGGCATCCATTTTGTTTGGTCAAGTGGCCTGCAGGGGCCTTAAACTGACTCTAGCCCCCTCATGCAAGCACATGCCCGAGATAACAGCATGCAGAGTCACAAGCAAATGCAAGTTCTTGACATGATTTCCCCAGTAGCCCTTGTAAGAAATAGCTCCCCCCTCCTCCCAGGGCTTTCTCCTTGTGTTCCCCTTAAATAAGACCCCTGGGAGCTTACCAAAACCCCAATCTTTTTGGTTTGAATAGACCAATCTGGCCTCAGCCCAGGAACCTTAGAGCACTCCATCCATGGATCCTATTAAAAGCACGAGCCCCAGGTCCTGTCTTTCTCTCTGCCTGAACCCTGCCTCGACCTCCCCATGCAGCCTCTCAAGGTGTGCACTTCCTTGAAGACCTGTGAGTAATAAACTTCTCTATTTCCACTTCCCTTGTGGTCTTTTTTTGAACCTGCAGCTCACCATCTGGCACCCTGTGCTTCACTTAACAAATCTTAATTTAACAAAGTCATAACATGTAACCCAACTGCTATGTCAGGGTAAGTCTAAGCAGACCTTGAAGAGGGTGACACAGAGAGGAGCCAGGGTTCCCGTGCCCACATCTCTGATGGAAGTCCCAGAAAGCACCAATTTCCAGGTACAGGCATACTTTGTTCTACTGCACTTCTCTGTATTGCTCTTTGTAGCTATTTCATTTTTCACAAAGTGAAGGTTTGAGGCAATCCTGCCTTGAGCAAGTCTATCGGCGCCATTTTTCCAACAATGTTTGCTCACTTTGTGTCTCTGCTTCACACTTTGGTAATTCTCACAATATTTCAAATGTTTTCATTATTATTGTATTTGTTATAGTGATCAGCAATCACTGATCTTTATGTCACTATTGTAATTGCTTTGGGGCACCACAAACCGCACCCATGGAAGAAGGCAAACTTAATCGATAAATGTTGTGTGTATTCCGACTTCTCCACTAGCTGGTCATTCCCTTGTCTCTCCTTGGGCTTCCCTGCTTCCCAAGACAAGATAGTATTGAATTTAGGCCAATTAATGACCCTGCAATGGCCTTTAAATGTTCAAATGAAAGGAAGAGTTGCATATCTCTCACTTTAAATCAAAAACTAGAAATGATTAAGTTCAGTGAGGAAGGCATGTTGAAAGCCAAGATAGGCTGAAAGCTAGGCCTCTTGCACCAAACAGTCAGCCAAGCTGTGAAGGCAAAGGAAAAGTTCTTGAAGAAAATTAAAAGTGTTACTCCAGTGAACACACAAATGATAAGAAAGTGAAACTGCCATGTTGCTGCTGTGGAGAAAGTTTTAGTGGTCTGGAAAGAACCACAGCATTTCCTCAAGCCAAAGCCTAATCCAGAGCAAGGCCCTATCTCTCTTCGATTCTGTCAAGGCTGAGAGAGGTGAAGAAGCTGCAGAAGAAAAGTTTAAAGCCAGCAGAGGTTGGTTCATGAGGTTTAACCCATCTCCATAAAATAAAAATACAAGGTGAGGCAGCAAGTGCTAATGTAGAAGCTGCGGCAAGTTCTCCAGATCTAGCTAAGATCATTAATGAAGGTGCTGCACTGAACAAAACATTCTCAGTGTAGATGAAACAGCTTTCTATTGGAAGAAGATGCCATCTAGGACTTTCACAGCTAGAGAGGAGAAGTCAGTGCCTGGCTTCAAAGCTTCAAAGGACAGGCTGACTCTCTTGTTAGGGGCTAAGGCAGCTGGTGAATTTAAGTTGAAGCCAATGCTCATTTACCTTTCTGAATATCCTACGGCCCTTAAGAATTAGGCTAAATCTACTCTGCCTGTGCTGTATAAATGGAACAACAAATCCTGGTTGACAGCACATCTGTTTACAACATGGTTTACCGAATATTTTAAGCCCACTGTTGAGAACTACTCCTCAGAAAAAAAAGATTCCTTTCAAAATATTACCGCTCAGTGACAATGCACCCGTTCACCCAAGAGCTGTGATGGCAATGTACAATAAGATTAATGTCGCTTTCATGCCTACTAACACAACATCCTTTCTGTAGCCTGTGGAGCAAGGCATAATTTTTACTTTAAAATCTTATTATTTAAGAAATACATTTCATAAGGCTATAGCTGCCATAGGTAGTAATTCCTCTGATGGATCTGGGCAAAGTAAATGGAAAACCTTCTCAAAAGGATTCACTATTCTAGATGCCATTAAGAACATCGTGATTCATGGAAAAAGATCAAAATATCAACATTAGCAGGATTTTGGAAGAAGTTGGTTCCAACCTTCACTGGTGACTTTGAGGCCTTCAAGACTTCAGTGGAGGAAGCCACTGCAGATGTGGTAGAAATAGCAAGAGAACCAGAATTAGAAGTGGAGCCTGAATGTGTTACTGAATTGCTGCAATCTCATGATAAAACTTTCATGGATAAAGAGCTCCTTCTTACCTATGAGCAAAGGAAGTCATTTCTTGAAATGGAAAATACTTCTGGTGAAGACGATGTGAAGATTGTTGAAATGACAACTAAGAATTTAGAATATTACATAAACTTAGTTGATAAAGCTGTGGCAGGGTTTGAGAGTCTTGACTCCAATTTTGAAAGAAGTTCTGCTCTGGCTAAAATGCTATCAAACAGCATCGCATGCTACAGAGAAACCGTTCCTGAAAAGAAGAGTCAATCAAGGCAGCAAACTTCATTGTTGTCTTATTTTAAGAAATTGCCACAGACACCCCAACCTTCAGCAACCACCACTCTGATCAGTCAGCAGCCATCAACATCTTGGCAGGATTCTCCCCAAGCAAAAAGATTATGACTTACTGAAGGCTCAGATGATGGTTAGCATTTTTTAGCAATAAAGTTTTTTTTAAATTAAAGTATGTGCATTTTTTAGACATAATGCTATTGCACGCTTAATAGATGACAGTATAGTGTAAACATAACTTTTATATGCAATAGGAAACCAAAAAATTTGTGTGACTCACTTTATTGTGATATTTGCTTTATTACAGTTATCTGGAACCAAACCTGCAATATCTCTAAGGTATGCCTGTATATGAATGAGTCTTCATGAAATTATTTCTCAAGCCCCAGTTGATCCATCCTAGCTATTGCCATGTATAGAAAAAAGCTGACCCAGTGAGTCTAGCTCAAATTGCGGAATAATAAGTATGCCAAGAATTTGTTGTTGTTTTAGCACAGCAAATCTACTAGGATTTCAGGTAGTTTGTTACGCTTCAATAGATGACTGATACGGAGGCTATGAACAAATTTATGCCAATTAATTTATATATTTAGATGAAATGGACAAATTACCAGGTAAATGCCATTTACCAAAAGAGATTCAAGAAAAGACAGAATATTTGAAAAGTCCTATATCTATTAAATAAATTGAATTAATTGCTTGATTAAAATCCTCCTCAATAAAGGATTCACTCATAAATTTTAACAGCCACTTAAGAAATAACACTTGGGCCCGCCTGGTGGCATAGAAGTTAAGTTCACATGCTCCACTTCAGCAGCGTGGAGTTTGTCAGTTTGGATCCTGGTTGTGGAGCTATGCAAGGCTTATCAAGCCATGCTGTGGCAGGTGTCCCACATGTAAAGTAGAGGAAGATGGCTAACAGATGTTAGCTCAGGGCCAGTCTTCCTCAGCAAAAAGAAGAGGATTGGCAGTGGAGATTAGCTCAGGGCTAATCTTTCTCAAAAAAAGAAAAGAAAAGAAAAGAAATAACACCAATCTTACATTATACTCCCATGTATGATAGAATAACTTTATCAGACTAACCCTCTTGTCAAGAACAAGTATAATAGCTGGATAAAATATATATTGCAACTATCTGAAAATATTTGAAATCAACCAAGAATATTAGAAGGAAAGGAAGGATATGCTATGAAATGAGGTCCACACATGCTGCTCCTTTTTCCTCAGGCATTTGTTGATTTACAGTGTGGGGAACAGAGACCTTATGCTAAGTGGTACTCAGAGCTTACAAACTCTTATTGCTCTCAGGAGGCAAAAGTAGGATTTAGCATTTTCTAGGAGGCTAGTGTTTGAGAGGTGAAGAAAACCTGGGCATGGTGAGCCCTAATTTCTACATATAGTTTCCCTTCAAGGAATTTGCTGACTCCTTGGCCCCTTCTGTTAAGTGTAAGTTCCCAGGAACTAAATTGAGTGCTGAAGCTGGAAACCTGAAGAACTTACTGAGCCATGATGTGAGCATGTGAGCAGTCCTGCAGAGTTTATGGCCCAAGAAGGTGAAACAGCCACAATAACTCTGGAGTAGTTCAGCTGTGACTGAGAAGAGCTAAAACATAGACATGATAGGCATTCCCTAGAATTAGAAGCAAACTAGAAAAAGTTCAGGGCCTAATAAAGCTTAAAATGCCCATCTGACTAGATCAAAATGATCTGTCTAGAATCTGTCAGCCTTCAAGAAAAAAATCAGATGCTCTTTGAAAGAAGATAAAATCAGAAAGAGCCTCTACAATTTTTCAAACACAATGTCCAGCATTTGGTCAAAAATTAGTAGTCATGCCAAGAAAGTATATATAATAACTGCAAACCAAGAGACAAAATAGGCATTACAGACTCCAAAGAGTCCATATATTGGAATTATCAGATTTTAAAAGAGCTATGATATATATGTTCAAAAGATTGAGGTAATGGAGAATTTCATTACAACCCAAAATACTATTAAAAGTGTTAAAGTAATATAAAACTGAAAGAAAAAGATTGATGTTAAAATTTACGTGAGTGGACTTGATACCAGATTAGTCATGTTAGAGATGTATTAGTAGAAATTATGTAGAATGAAGCCTAGAAAGGAAAAGAGGATGGAAATTTAGAGAAAAGAAGGACACATATATGGGAGATGGTAAATAGGATTATATTTAATTGAAGTTACAAAGGGAGAGGAAGAGAGAATGGGGCAAATCTATAATTTTAAAAAAATATGGCTGAGAATTTCCCAAATGTGAAAATAGACGCCATGCCAGAGATTCAAGATACCTGCAAGCACCGAGAAAAACATCTACAAAGAAATGTCACCTACAGGTATTATAGTAAAAGTGCTGAAAGTTAAAGAGAAAGGGAAAAAACTGTAAAAACAGACCCAAAAAAGCAACAATAATAATGAAAACAAATTTTTCAATAAAAAATGGAAACCAGAAGACAATGTAGCAACATCCAGTATTGTAAGAAAATACTTGCCAAGTCAGAGCTTATAACTCACTGATACTTGGAAATAAACTCAACGTAAATATATTTTCAGACAAAAATAAACTGAAAATGGTCATCACCCTCAGTCTTGCAATAAAAGAAATACTAGTGGAAATTCTTCATGTAGAAAAAAAGATATTCCAGAAAGAAGCAAAATTGTGTAGGAAGGAATGAAGAACACCAGAAAGGATAAATATTCAAGAAACTCTAAATAAACGTTGATTGTTTAAAACTACAGTAACAAACCCACACGGGGATAACATACTGAAATAGTTAAATATTATGAAACAGCATCTCAAAAGGCAAGATGGGGTTAAGTAGAGTCCAATTTTTGTAATATTCTTGCATCATCCAGGAAATAGAAATGGTACTAATTTAAGGTAAACTGTAATCAGTCTGGAATGCCTGTTGAAATCCCTGGTGCAGTACTGTGGAATAGAACTTTCCGTAATAATAGACATGCTCCATAATCTGTGCTGTCCTCCACTGTAGCCATTAGCCACATGTGGCTACTGAGCACATGAAAAGTGGCTAGTGTGGTGGAGGAAGTGAATTTTTAATTTCATTTAATCTAAAGAGCCACATGGGGTTAATAGTTGCTGTATTGAACAGCGCAGCTCTAGAAAAATTACTAAAGAAGAGTAAAAGATTATACGATTTGCAAGCTAATGGAGGGGGAAATGAGTTTTTTTTTATTGATGTCATAATAGTTTATAAGATTGTGAAATTTCAGCTGTACATTATTATTTGTCAGTCACCATATATATGTGTCCCTTTACCCCTATGCCCACTCCCCAACCCCCTTTCCCTCTGGTAACCACTAATCTGTTCTCTTTGTCCATGTGTTGGTTTATCTTCTACATATTAGTGAAATCACGTGATGTTTGTCTTTCTCTGCCTGTCTTAATTTGCTTAACATAAAATCCTCAGGAGTCATCCATGTTGTTGCAAATGAGATGATTTTGTCTTTTATGGCTGAATACTATTCCATTGTAATATATATGCCACATCTTCTTTATCCATTCCTCAGTCAATAGGTGTTTGGATTGCTTCCATGTCTTGGCTATTGTGAATAATGCTGCAGTGAACATAAGGGTGCATAAGTGTCTTTGAATTGTTGAATTCAAGTTCTTTGGATAAATACCCAGTAGTGGGATAGCTGGGTCATATGGTAGTTCTATTTTAAGTTTTTTGAGGAGTCTCCATACTCTTTCCCACAGTGACTACACCAGTTTGCATTTCCACCAGCAGTGTATGAGGGTTCCCTTTGCTCCACATCCTCTCCAACATTTGTTATTTTTTTGTCTTGGTGATTACAGCCATTCTAACAGGTGTAAGGTGATATCTCATCGTAATTTCCATTTGCATTTCCCTAATGATTAGTGATGTTGAACATCTTTTCATGTGCCTATTGGCCATCTTTATGTCTTCTTTGGAAAAATATCTCTTCATATCCTCTGCCCATTTTTTGATGGATTGTTTGTTCTTTTGTTGTTGAGTTGTATGAGTTCTTTGTATATTTTTGAGATGAACCCCTTGTCAGATATAAGATTTGTAAATATTTCCTCCCAGTTGGTGGGTTGTCTTTTTGTTTTGTTCCAGTTTCCTTTGCCTTGCAGAAGCTCTTTAGTCTGATGAAGTCCCCTTTGTTTATTTTTTATTTTGTTTCCCTTGCCCAAGTAGACATGGTATTCGAAAAGATGCTTCTAAGACCGATGTCAAAAAGTTTACTGCCTATATTTTCTTCTAGGAGTTTTACGGCTTCGTGTCTTACCTTCAAGTCTTTAATCTGTTTTGAGTTAATTTTTGCGTATGGTGAAAGATAATGGTCTACTTTCATTCTTTTGCTTGTGGCTGTCCAGTTTTCCCAACACCATTTATTGAAGAGACTTTCCTTTCTCCATTGTACATTCTTGGCTCCTTTGTCAAAGATTAGCTCTCCATGTATGTGTGGTTTTATTTTGCGGCTTTCAATTCTGTTCCATTGATCTGTGTGCCTGTTTTTGCACTAGTACTATGCTGTTTTGATTACTGTAAGTTTGTAGTATATTTTGAAGTCAGGGATTGTGATGCCTCCTACTTTGCTCTTTTCCCTCAGTATTGCGTTAGTGTTTCAGGGTCTTTTCTTGCCCCAAATGGATGTTAGGATTCTTTGTTCTATTTCCATGAGGAATGTCACTGGGATTCTGATTGGGATTGCATTGAATCTGTAGATCGTTTTAGGTAGCATGGACAGTTTAACTATGTTTGTTCTTCCAATTCATGTGCATGGAATATCATCCCATTTCTTAGTGTCATCATCAATTTCTTTCAATAATGTATTATGGTTTTCACTATGTAGGTTTTTCATCTCCTTGATTAAATTTATTTCTAGATATTTTAATCTTTTTGTTGCAATAGTAAGTGGGATTGTATTCTTGAGTTCTCTTCCTGTTAGCCCATTATTAGAGTATAGAAATGCAACTGATTTTCATAAGTTGATTTTTGTACCCTGCAACTTTGCTGTAGTTGCTGATTATTTCTAATAACTTTCTGACAGATTCTTAAGGCTTATCTATATATAGAATCATGTCATCTGCAAACAGTGAGAGTTTCATTTCTTCCTTGACAGTTTGGATACCTTTTATCTCTTTTTCTCGCCTAATTGCTCTGGCCAAAACCTCCAGTACTATGTTGAATAAGAATGGCAAGAGTGGGCACATTTGTCTTGTTCCTGTTATCAGAGGGACGGCTTTCAATTTCTCCCCATGGAGTATAATGTTGGTCGTGGGTTTGTCACATATGACATTTATTATGTTGAGGTACTTTTCTTCTATACCCATTTTATTCAGTTTTTATCATAAATGGATGTTGGATCTTGTCAAATGCTTTATCTTCATCTATTGAGATGATCATGTGGTTTTCATTCCTCATTTTGTTAATGTAGTGTATCACATTGATAGATTTGCAGATGTTTAATCATCCCTGTGCCCCTGGTATAAATCCCACTTGATCATCATGTATGATCCTTTTAATGCAATGTTGTATTCAGTTTGCCAATATTTTGTTGACGATATTTGCATCTGTGTTCATCAGCAATATTGCCCTGTAATTTTCCTTCTTCATGTTGTCTTGTCTGGCTTTGGGATCAGGGTGATGTTGGCCTCACAGAATGCATTAGGAAGTGTTCTGTCTTCATTTCTTTAGAATAGTTTGAGAATGGTAGATATTAAATTTTCTTTGAATGTTTGGTAGAATTCTTCTGAGCAGCCATCTGGTCCTTTTATTTTTGAGGAGGTTTTTGATTACTGTTTCAATATCTTTACTTCTGATTGGTCTATTCAGATTCTCTATTTCTTCTTGATTCAGTTTTGGAAGGTTGTATGAGTCTAAGAATTTATCCATTTCTTCTAGATTTTCCAATTTGTTGGCATATAGTTTTTCATAGTATTCTCTTATAATCCTCTGTATTTCTGTAGTATCTGTTGTAATTTCTCCCTTTTCATTTCTAATTTTATTTATTTGAGGTTTCTCTCTTTCTTCTTAGTGAGTTTGGCTAAGAGTTTGTCAATTTTATTTACCTTCTCAAAAAACCAGTTCTTAGTTTCATTGGTCCTTTCTACTGGTTTCTATTTCATTTATTTCTGCTGTAATTTTTATTATTTCCCTCCTTCTTACTTTGGGCTTTGTTCTTTTACTAGTTATGTTGGCTGGAGTTTAAGATTATTTCTTTGATATTTTTCCTGTTTGTCAAGGTGGGCCTATATTGCTATGAATTTCCCTCTTAGGACTGCTTTTGCTGCACCACATATGAGTTGGTATGGTGTATTCTCACTTTCATTTATCTTCAGATATTTTTTCATCTCTCTTTTAATTTCTTCATTGAGCCATTGTTTTTTTCAGTAGTGTGTTGTTCAGTCTCCACATATTTGTCACTTTCCCAGCTTTTTTCTTGTATTTGATTTCTAGTTTCATAGCATTTTGGTCAGGAAAGATGCTTGATATGATTTCAACCTTCTTAAATTTATTGAGTTTTGCCTTGTTTCCCAACATATGATCTACCTTTGAGAATATTCCATGTGCAATTGAGAAGAATGTGTATTCTGCTGTTTTTGGATGGAGTGTTCTATATATATCTATTAAGTCCATCTGTTCTAGTTTTTCATTTAATTGCACTGTTTCCTCATTGACTTTCTGTCTGGATGATCTATCCATTGATGTAACTGGGGAGTTGAGGTCCCCTACTATTATTGTGTTGCTGTTAATTTCTCCTTTTAAGTCTGTTAATAGTTGCTTTATGTACTTTGGTGCTCCTGTGTTAGATGCATATATGTTTATAAGTGTTATGCCCTCTTGATGGAGTGTCCCTTTTATCATTATACGCTGTATCTCTTGGTCTCTCATTGGCTTTTTTATCTTGAAGTCTACTTTGTCTGATATAAGTATGGCAACACCTGCTTTCTTTTGTTTGCCATTAGCTTGGAGTATCATCTTCCATCCCCTCACTCTGAGCTTAGGTTTGTGTTTAGAGCTGAGGTGTGTTCCTAGAGGCGGCATATTGTTGGGTCTTGTTTTTTAATCCATCCAGCCACTCTGTGTCTTTTGATTGGAGAATTCAATCTATTTACATTTAGAGTGATTACTGATATATGAGGGCTTAATATTGCCCATTTTATCTCTTGTTTTCTGGTTGTTCTGTATTTCCCTTGTTTCTTGTCCTGTGTATTTCTGACTGCCAGTTCAGTTTGGTGTTTCTTTCAGATGGTTTTTCTCAGTTTTCTCTTTATTTATCATTTGTGTCTCTGTTCTGATTTTTTGCTTAGTGGTTACCATGAGGTTTGTATAAAAGATATCATAGATGAGATAGTCCATTTTCTGATAGCCTCTTATTTCCTCAGTCTAAGCAGTTTCCATCACTTTCCTCTTCCCCATGTAAGTTATTGTTGTCACAACTAATTCCATTTTATGTTGTGAGTTTATGATTAAAATGAAGTTATTCTAGTTATTTGGGGGGGCTTTCCTTCCCTATATCTTTAATGTTATAATTAAGTGTTTGCTAACCTGTTCTGATAGAGAGCTGCAATTTTCTGATGTTGTCTGTCTACTTATCTCCTTGCTCAAGGTTTTGTAAACCATTTCTTTTTCTTCAGGTATGAGGGAGTTGATCACATCTTGTAGTGGGAGTTTTGTGGCAATGAACTTCCTTGGCTTTTGTTTATCTGGGAAAGTTTTCATTTCTCCATCATATCTAAAGGATAGTTTTGCTGGATAGAGTATTCTTGGCTGAAACACTTTGTCTTTCAGAATTTTGAATATATCATACCACTCTCTCCTAGCCTGTAAGGTTGCTGCTCAGAAATCCACTGAAAACCTGATAGGAGTTTCTTTGTAGGTTATTTTCTTCTGCCCTGCTGTCTTTAATAATTTTTTCTTCATCACTGGCTTTTGCCAACTTTACTAACATATTCCTTGGGGAAGATCTTTTTACACTAATGTAATTAGGAGTTCTATTAGCCTCAGTTACATGTAATTCTAGCTCCTTCTCCAGGTTTGGGAAGTTCTCAGCTATTATTTCTTTGAACAAGCTCTCTGCTCCTTTCTCCCTGTCTTTTCCCTCTGGAATACCTGTAATCCTTATGTTGCATTTCCTAATTGAGTCTCTTATTTCTTGAGGAATTTCTTCATTTCTTTCTAGTGTTAGTTCTCTCTCCTCCTCCATCTGCAGAATTACTGATCCTGTCCTCCATAATATTGGCTCTGCTTTTTAAGGACTCCAGATTTTTCCTTATCTCATTTATTATGTTTTCCATCTCCAACATTTCTGATTTTTTTTTTATAGTTTCAATCTCTTCTGTGAAGAATTCCCTCTGTTTGTTGATTTTATTCCTGATATCAATAAACTCTCTTTCCAAGTTTTCTTATAACTTGTTGAATTTCTTTATGATAACTATTTTGAATTCTCTGTCACTTAGACTGTAAATTTCTGTGACTTCAAGATTGATTTTTGGGTACTTGTCATTTTTCTTTTGGTCTGGAGTGTTAATACACTTCTTCATATTATTTGATGGGGTGGACTTTTGCCATCACATAGTGGTAGTATCTGGTCACAAATTCCACCTGACACCACTGGGGGCAGCAGGAGCTGTGTTTTCAGAGCCTTCTGTGACCCTGGCAGACATGCCTGTCCATTGGTGGCTGTGCCAACAGGTCCTGTCTGCAATTCCTCGCTGGCCACATCTGCTTTACACATGTATGCTCAGGCACTCTGGTGAGGATCCCCTGCTCTAGTTGACTGGCCCAGCTGGTGCACCTGGTGGGAGGAGGAGGGGGGGCTTTCTTTTGCATGCACAATCCTGTGTGCCCCCTCTCTGCACTCACTGTGTGCCTCCTTGGGCTGCTCAGCTTGGTGTGGAAGCCCCCACAATTGCTTAGCTGCCTTGGTGTGGGAGGTTCCCACAGGCTGAGAGGTAACTCTGAGAGCACAAGTATTCCCATGAAGGACTGCCTTTTGCCCCTTATCCTCATGGGGTCATATGCCAACCACTGCACAAGATCCCGTGCCCTAGATCACTGCTGCTCCAGAAGGAGAGGAGGTTCCCTTACCTCCTTCCACTGCATTCTGGGTGTTCCAACACCCCCACCTTCAGGTGTATGGCTGTGTGGATCTCTCAGATGTCTATTTTGTTGTGTTATTGTCCTCTGTTGGTATGAATGTCCTTTTCATTGTATCTTAGTAGGGAGAGACTAAGGGAAGAGCTCACTCCACCCTGATGCTGATGTCACTCCTCAAGATAATTTCTCTAAACGTAGTTTATCTAAAATGAGACAAGAGAGGAGGAAAAACAGCAAAGAACAAATGAAACACACAATAAAAACCAATAGTAAGGTAGTATATGTAATGCCAAATAGATAAGAAATTACATAAAATGTGAATGGAGAAGATACTCTCCAAAAATGTCTATGATTGTCAGGCCAGTAAAAAAAAAAACACATATTTTGCTTATAAAAGTTATACTTTAAATATCAAATCACAGAAATCATGAAAGTAAAGAATATAAAAATATATACTATGTACATACGGAAAAAAACCCTATAAAACACTGGAAAAAGACTTTAAGACTGAGTGCTATTGGAGGTTAAAGTGGACATTTTATAATCATAAGAGTCAATTCAAGAGGAAGATATAAAATCCTAAGTTTGTATTCACCTAATAGCATGACCTTAAACACATGAAGCAAAACTAACAAAAATATAAGGAAAAATAGACAAAAATACAATAATAATTGATAGTACCTTATACTCCTGACAGAACAAGCACTTACAGAAAATTTGAGAAAGATGAACCAAATTGACCTCGCTGGCATACATAGACAGTAACTACAGAAATACATATTCTTTTCATGTGTACACGGAATATTTACCAAAATCCCAATCAAAATACCATGAGGGATGTGTGTGTGTGTAAATGACAAATGAGTTCTAAAATGTATATGGATAGTAAAAGAGTCAAAACAAAAGCCAGGACAGTCTTGAAGATGAGGAGCAAGTTGAAGCCTTATGCTTTCAGAAATAAAGACTTACTATGAAGTTACACAAATTAAAATAGCTTAATATTTGCAAAAATGATTTTAAAAATAGCCATTGGAATAAAATAGAGCCCAAAAACAGAAACATAAATTTCTATTACTTCTATTATGAAAAGCTGCTACTGCCGCGCATTGAGGAAAAGAGTGATTATTTGCATGAAAAAAGAACCCTGCCTCCTTCGCATCACACATAAAAAGTGAATAAACAAGTGGTTTGCAAACAGATTCTCACAGGATAAAAAGATTCTCACAGAAAATCTTCATCACCATTGGAAAGGGAAAGATCTTTTAAACAGAGCATAAAAAAGAAGATTAATAAGTTCAAATTTATTAGGTAAAAGATGGATTAACTGGGCTTCCTTGAAATTGAAAGTTGTTTATCAAAACTATCTTTAAGTATGTAAAGAAGTGAACCTCAAAACAGGATTTTTTAACACATATATGGCAAGAGTTCTTTTCTAGAATCTATAAAGATCCTACAAATCAGTAACAGAAAGACAACATAACAAAACAATGGGCAAAAGACTTGAACAGGTACTTCACAAGAGCAGATATTACATAGCTAATAAACATGAAAATAGAGAAAGAAAAACGGCAACTCTGGATGGCTAAAATATAAAATTTTACAATACACAGTGTTGGCAAAATGTGGGACAATCTTTGAACTTTCACACATTCTGGTGGAAATGTAAATTGGTAGAGTCACTTTAAAAATGTTTTGGCATTGTGTACTAAAATTGAACATATAGATACCCTATGACCTAGCAACTAACAATTTCATTTGTAACTATCTACCTATGAGAAATGAATATGTATGTGCACAAAAAATGTACAAGAATGTTCATAGCAGCACTATTCATAACAATCAAAATCTGAAACGAATAATTATATCTATTGATAATAGAACTGATCAATAAATTGGGTATAATCATATAACGGAATACTATTCTGCAACAAGGATGAACTCCTGCCACATGCAATAGCGTGGAGGAATCTTACATAAATTTAACTCCTTTTCTCAAGATGTTACATGGATGTGTTTATTTTTTGAAAAGTGTACATATATATATTATAAGTCAATAAAAATTTACTTAAAGATTTTACTATACCTTCTCTTTTGAGAGTAGTCTGGGGATGGGGACAAGGGAGGAAGGAGAATATTGCAGGAACCCAGGCACTGAATCCTACAGGTTCCCACATGGGAGGAGTGGAGATGGTCAGAAATAGTCTGTGTTCCTCCATATGTTTCAAGGAAAGAGTGAATAGTTTGCTGATAGGTTGGATGTGCTGTGAGAGAAAGGAAAGATTCAAGGATAATTCCAAGTATTTGACTTTGAGCACCTGGAAGAATGAAGTTGCTAACAAATGAAATGGAAGAGGCTTTAGATGGATCCGTGTTCTGAGGAATAATTTTCAGAACTCAGTTGTGTACCTGTTGGGTTTAGGATAGCTTTTAGGCATCCAGGTAGAGCTGTTGAGTACTTCACTGCATATATAATTCCAAATTTCAGGGAAGCATCTGAGCCTGAGATGTAAATTTGGGAGTAATCACCACTCTGATGTTATTTAGAACCATGAAATCAACTAGGAAGTGAGTGATGTTAGAGGGAAAAAAGGAGGACCAAGATTTGAGCCCTGAGACACTTCACCATTAAGAGAAAATTGAAGAGAAGAGAAGGAACCAGCAAAAGAGAGAGAGAAAGACTGCTAAATGAGGAAGGAAGAAAACCACAAGACTGAAGCACTCTAGCAGCAAAATGAAGAGCATGCATGAAATAAAAGAAAGATCAAGTGGGTCAAGTAAGATGATATTTGACTAGTGAACTGAGCAATGTGGAGTTATGACAATGAGAATAGTACTGGCAGACTATTCTCTTAGGGCTGGGGACAAAGGCCTAATTGGAACATGTTTAAAAGACCAAGGATGGATTAAAATATGTATATAATCTCACAAATGTAATGTTAAGCAAGAGCAAGCAGATACAAAGGAGTATATGTCTATAATTCCATTTATAAAAACAAAACCAAACATAACCAATCTTTGGTGTTGGAAGTCAGAAAACTTGACAGTTTGGGGAGTTGTTTCTGGAAAGGAACATAAAGGAGGCCTCCAGGGTGCTGGTCATGTTATGTTCTGGGTGTTCTTTTCATGGCTGTTAAATTTGTGGAAAATAACCAAGCTATACACTTACAATACGTGCATTTTTCTGTTTTAAAAGCAAAAAATGTGTGCAGAAGAACTGGAGATAGAAATATTGAAAACTCTTTAGAGAAAAGAGTTGTGAATAGAAGGAAAGAAATGAGGTGGTAGCTGGTAAGGAAAATGAAGTCCAGATATGGTTTTGTTGTTTTCTTTTCCACTTGTTGGAAGAAAGCGTATGTTTCTATGCAACCAGGACAATACACATAGGGGAGGCAGAAATTGGTCATGTGGGAGAGAGAAAAGAATTGGTTGGAGTGATGTCCTTGAGTAGATGAGAGAGGATGGGATCTAACAGGCAGGAGGAGAGAGTGGTTTCAGATAGAAGCATGGACGGTCCATCAAGGTGGTAAGTGAGAAGACAGTTTGTGGATGATAGAGATGTGCACAAAATTTTCTCTAAAATGCTTTGATCTTCCCAGTGAAATAGGAAGCAACGTCAATGGAGAATAAGACTAGTGTGGAGGTGAGGAAGATGTGAAGAGACAGAGGAAAGTAAGCAATAGTCAGCTAAGACAGTGGTAGGGGAAATAAAATATAGAAATAAAGTGTGATCGCCAGGCAGTCTTTAAGTCTTACCTTAGTTTTGTGGTCACTAAGTTAAAAGCAAAATTAATCAGGACGCTAGTTTGTTTTTCTCCTACAATTCAGCTGCAGAGAAGCAGGAATTGAGCAGTGAGCTAGATTTAAATCATATACTGGGTTTGCCATGAAAGTGCAAAGAAGTAGCGAAGTCGGGACAGGAAGGTATACACAGCAGCATTTACAATGTTTAAGCTGTGGCAGTAAGGAGAAGAAGCAGTGGAAAAGTGTCCTGATCAATGGATTGGAAGTCCCAATGGGATTGAAAAATTTGTTTGAATCAGTGTATTAATTATAAATTATAAATGCAAATTGTTTATAAAAATCATTATTGTTGTATCAGTCCATGATAGCTATCCTTACTCGCTATTCCTTTTTGTATCTAAACTCAATCTCCTCTTCCTAAAAATAAATTTTAGGATTTTTTTGAATGAGAATCTATTGGTAGTAAACTCTGTTTCTATTTTTCTGAAAAGATCTTGATTTTGTTTTTATTCTTGAAAGATATTTTCGCTAGAAATCCAGGTTGACAATTATTTTCTCTCAGCTCTTTGAAGATATCATTCTTCTGTCTTCTAGCCCCCCGAGTTGATATTGAGAAATTATTCATCATCCTAATTGCTCTTCCTTTGTAGGCTCTCTTTTCTCTCTGGCACTTTTTTATAATCTTCTCTTTTTCTTTGGTGTTCTATAAACTTCCTAGCATGTGTGTAAATATCGATGCACTTTTATTTATTCGTTGGATTTGCTAGTGATGCTGAATCTGAAGATTGCTGTTTTTCAAATATATCCTCTGGGGATTAATTTTTCTCTACACATGGTTGACTGCTTGAAAAAGGGGGAGAGGGAGATTCCACAGGGAACCTGAAGTAGCCTAGCTGTATTCAAGAGACTCAGAAGCATTTCAACCTAACAACTCAGATCTATTGGCATGCTTGCCAAAAGTATCTCTATATCCAGCTTATTTGTGTACACACATGTGTAAGCAAACACAAACAACTCCAGGTACAATTGTGAATCATGGAATGTGAGATTTATGTATATCGCATTCCTCTTTCTGCTCCTCTGTCTTGCCTCAAGCCTCAGGGTCAGCCAACTTTGGTCCTTTTCCTTGCAACATTCTTCTGGGTTGATTAAATCCAGAAAGACTCAACTATTTCTGATTAAGGTAAATGAGTTTCAGCTAAAATATTTCATGAGCTGGCACCCTAGCATTTATGTTTTGAGCCTTTTTCTCAGTCAGTGGAATGAAAAATTTTGCCACTAGTTAAAAGAAATTTCAGGCACCAGCAAACAGGTAAAGAGACTTGGAGACTGGATGGCAGAAGTGAAAAGAGCACTGTATTGATGTCTAAAGGAATTGCCTGAAGTCCCCTGTGTAAATCAAGTGTGCCACTAACCATACGCACATACAGCTGTGAGGTGTTTCCTAGTTAGGCTTTTTAAGGTAGACTGATAATGGGGAAGTTTGTTCACACATGGTCCACGATCTGTCTTATTTCTGATCATCACTAGTTTCCTAAAGAAAGACAGGTGGGGAATTCGCTAGCTATTCTTCCTGGATACACATCACCGAAGAGTTGTTAAGGATGAAAGAAGGTGTTTCTTGGTTTCTGGGAATCAAAGAACCTGTGCCGCCCGAGGGCACGTTCGTCTGGCAGGCTTCCTCTCTGCAAAGCTCCCATGAATCTCCACTCCCTCTCCCACTCATCCCTCACCCAGAGCCTTATGTTTCTGCTTCTCACTCTGACATAAAATTTCGTATATTTTATGACACATGCTTTTAGAAAATTGTTGACTCACATTTCACTTCAATTATTTGAGCTGTGCTGAGGTGAACATGGAAATAAATAAAATATGGTACTGCCATGCCTGAGCTTCTCACATGATTTCTGGTTTTGCCAATGAAGCATCTGACAAAGTATAATAGAGTTATTAGAAACACTGATTTGGGAATCAAGAAGACTTATATATTTAAAACTGGTTTCATCACTTCCTGCCTCAAGTTTCCTCATCCATACAATGAGGACACTCCTCTGAGACAGACTTACCACAAGATAATGAAGCTTAAGCTTCAGGACCCCTCACAAACGGACCACTTTTGAGGCCTTGGGGAGGGCCCTCACAATGTGTTCATAAGGTCATTTGTTTCTGTAAAACTTTTGAAAGTAAGATGCTGTTGTCTTTTTCTTAAAGAGCACCCTCTCCCAAATTTTACAAGCTTCACATCTCTTGCACAACACTTGGTCCTTCCATGATGTTGATAATAAATGTATATGTTTGTGAAGAGAATTAAATAGGCTAAACTTTTTCTGCTCTCTCTATCCTCCCTTTACCAACTAATTCCTCCTCCTCTTCCCTATTTTAGCTTGCCATCACTCCCTCAGAGAAATTTCTAGACCCCTCCTCCACCCCCGGTCAGGTACGGGGTTCCATGCTCTCTAAGCACTCTGGCCTTCTACTTGTTGATGTCAAATTATAATTAAATGATTATTTCTATAGTTGATTACTTTTGTGTATGCATCCTCTACTGGAATGTAAACTATGAAAGACAGGTCTGCATCTGTCATGTTTATCACCATGTGCCCTACGCCTATAAATCAATTAATAAATCTATCCATTCATTCATTCATCATTAATGGATTAATAATCAATGAATTAAATTAGCACCTAGTAAGTGCAAATAAAAAATATTTTCATTAATGTGCAACCACTTCACAAATATATGAGTCAAACTAAAATTAGGAATATTAAGATAACTAAAAATTACTATTATTTTTTTCTTTTGGTGAGGAAGATTGGCCCTGAGCTAACATCTGTTGCCAATCTTCCTCTTTTTGCTTGAGGAAGATTGTTGCTGAGCTATCATCTGTGTCAATCTTCCTCTATTTTATGTGGGTTGCAGTCACAGCATGGCTTGACCAGTGGTGCTAGGTCCATGCCTAGGAACCAAACCTGTGAACCCCAGGCCACAAAGCAGAGGGCACAAACTTAATGACTATGCCACCAGGCTGGCCCCTGTATTTTTAAATTGTTTGAGATATTTTATTTCATATTTGACAAAATCTTAAAGGCCCCACATGTAATATATGTAAGAGGATGAAAAAATTTTTTAGGCAATTATCACCATATATTTCACTGTGGATTTTATTTTAATTAACAGCTGTAGATTTTTTTTATTACTACAGATAAACAATTACCACACAATTAATCTTATGCAGAAAAGGCCAAAATTCAATAAATAGGCCATCAGTTCAACTCTTGGTATGTGGCTATTGAGAACAACAGTGAGTGGAAAAAATTCCTCTTTAAACTCATGCTATAGTTCAGTTAGAATTGGGTTCAAATTCTAGCTTAGACACCTACTGGTTGTAGGATTTGAGGAAAGTTGCTTAATTTTCCTAACTTTTAGTGTTCTCATGAAATCATGGCAATACTTACCTCACATTGCTGTGGTAAATATTAAATAAGTCAATGAATAAAACCTTACCGCAATACTTTGCAAAGAGAAAGTGTTCATTAATTGTTAGCTATTTTTATTTTTAAAACTATAAATAAATCTTAACTGAAAGCTCCCATCAGACTAAGCCATTTGTCGGTAACAAATAGATAATGCCTTTGTTTTATTCACAGGAAAAACACTATTCAGAAGTTTGGACTAATTGTTTTAAGCACATTTTGGTTTGGGTTTATAGAAAGACCTGACTATTTTGCATGACTCTGATAGTACAAGAAGGTAAACTTTATAACGAAACACAAGTTTGTTAGTTACTATTCTAATTTGGAAAAAAAAACAAGAAAATAGTAATACGGATCAGGAACACATGCAATAGTAATTATCAGGAACAGATTGTCATTCTTTAAAGATTCTTTTGAAACGGTAACAGTATTTTATCTGAATTTTATATGTTCAATATCAAGGATGAACATATTTTCCAACTAAGATTTGAGAATCTGCACTGCACATAATGGAATAAGAAAATGCTGCGGAACATATTCCAGTAATCTTATGGGCTGTGTGGAATGTCGTATCCTGAGAAAGTAGGAAACTTCTCATGAGAATGTTTGAAATGTCACTCCGGTTCAGTGTAGCTCAGAGTGCAGGTGGCTCTACAAAGCGTTTGCTGCAGGCTCTGTGTTTATACAGTTGTGGCTTCCAGGATGGTATTGATTGGTTAGGCAACTAATAAAACAAGCAGCCCGGCTTTCATCTATGTGCATTCTGGGGCTTCTAAAAGATAGAAAAGTGGCTTTAATTAGGACATGTTCCCTTCACTTATTTTACTTTTAATTCTTTTTCCTTGACCATTCCAACCCTCATCCTTCTCCTATTTCAGAAGCTGTCTCCCTACTCATGATTCCAAACCCCCAGATGCTTTAGAAGGCAAACAATCCCGAGGAAGACATTCTTCCTGGAGCCCCAAGATAGAAACCCTTAACGTCGGAAAAATCAAGAGGCTTTATTGTCCCTACTTCATCAATCTCTATTCAGAGTGACTTTACTCATAATCTAAGGCTACATTTATCAAAGTTGCTCAGTTCAAAATAAACTTTAAAATGGAATTTATGAAAAGCACTCAATCCAAGAGATTCTACAATTTACATGACAGCTTGAGTACATGAAAGCACGTTGAGCACTAAATCATTGTATACATATGTGTTCATATAAAAAATATTTTTTCCAAATTAGAATAGTGACTAACAAACTTATGTTTTGTTATAAAGTTTATCATCTTGTGTACACAGAGATATACATGATGTGTATACATACGACACAAAGAGTTTTTAAATTTATGATAAATTTGTATTTTTAGAAAATCTTTTCTATGTACTCTATAGATTTTCTTAATTTATATTTCCACATTTTTTCACATTTTCATCGTATTACTTTCTATCTGTATTTTCTATCTTCTTTCAAGCTATACAAAAATATATCTTTGATTTTATAATGGATGTCCAAGGGAAATCAAACACAATATTCAAAATGCAATTCGAAGACCATAAATAGAACTTCTTGTCAGATAGCTGAGCAGAATAAGCTGCGGGGGAAAAAGTGATTTGTTTTCCCAAGAAAACATTAAAAAATAAGAAAAGGTGGCAAGTATTAAAAGTGGCCACATAAATGAGTATATAAACTGGAATTAAAGTGTTTCCAAAGATGAGCAGAAATGTATCAGTGCCAGTATGATTCAGACAGTGGTGCTCAGAGAGCTAAGAAAATCAATTAGAACATAATCACTGTCCCTTTAGGCTCAAATAAGACAATTCTCCTTTCATCCATAATTCATTTAAAGCGTTTCAAGAATCTGAAGAAAAATACAAGAAAATTCATTTTGGTAGACCTTAAACTATGTTTTTGAAATATGAAATCTTAGTCTTGAAAACATTTTCTTATAATATGACTTAATTAATTTGGATGAACACTCTTGTACAAGAGATCATAGATGATCAACATCCTGAAGAGGGAAGGCGTAGAACCCACCACAGTGCCTCTCACTGTGAGGGCCTGCGCCAGCGGCATCCGTGTCACTCGGGAACTGGTTGGAAATGCAGATTCTCAGGCCTACCGCCGACCTACCGCACCAAAAACTCTGGGCGTGGGCCCAGCAGCCTGTGCTGTAGCAGCTCTCCAAGCGATTCCGATGCACTCCAGCTTAAGCAGCACTGGTAAACTGGTTAGCAGCACTCCCTCTGAACCAGGCTGGCAGTGCAAATCTCAAATTTGCTACTAATTCTCTGTGTAACTTTCACCAAATAGCTCGAATACATTGTTCTTCTGTTTCCCTTTCATAAAATGGGGCAAAAGTATTATTATCTCATAGTATTATAGCGAAGATTAAATGAAATAATACACGGAGAGCACCCAGGCCATTTTTGAGTACTGAGACAACCCTCCATAAATGCTACCAATTGTTATATATTTGAAGCCAAGTTCCACTGAAAGTAAGTGACTTGGTGGAGGTCAGACAGCTAATGTCACTTAAGGAATAAAGTCCCGGTTTTCTCATAGGACTGCTTTTTTTCACAGCTGTGAATTGTTGAATGTCACCACATTTTCTCTAAATGACCAAGTAGTAGCCTAACCGCATACACATAGAGTATTTTTACAATTTAATATGTGTTTGGTCTGAATCTCATTTTGCATTTTTAATGATATGCACTGAAAAGGCTATCGGCAACCTTTCAACGAAACAGTTAAGAAATAGTAAGCTTTCGTCTCTTTTTTTTAAGAAAGTGATAACCACAAATTAGCATTACTTCATAATCAGTATAATGAGCTTGTGCCAAAAATTATGGAAAGGATAGTGGAAGGAAGATAATAAGAGCAACATCTACTATAATAGCAAATAGAAATGTATCTTCTACGTTACATCAACAGGAAGAGAATTAAGTGCCCCTAACAGAATGTGTTATGAAATTTGGGGAAAGAAAGCAAGGAAACAATGAAAATAACCATGCATTAATACAGTGCTAGCTGCTTTAACAAATATATAGAAAATGGGACAATAGCTCAAACACACTCGGAAGTGTGTTTCTAGCTCCTTGATTGTCCACTGTGGGAGCTCCTGGCCTGTGGGTGGGTGTTCTTCTTGGTAACAAAGACTCCTTTTATCTGTGGCTCCAGTATTTCTGAAGGCCTTGTTGTAATCTTCATCCCGTTGGAAAAAATGGAAAAGAATATGCAGTGGGCACATCCACTTCTTAAAAGGCTTGGCCTAGAAATGGCACACCAATTGCCGTCTCATACTCCCTCCACCAGATCTCAGGCATCTGGTCATGCCTGACTGAAGGGAGATGGGGAACACGGGTCAGCTGTGCGCTGCCTACAACCAGCCACATGACATCCACTCATCTGATGCCAAATGTACTGTCAGATAGGTGAGAGGTAAATGAAAAATGGAGGTACGACATTTGAATTTTTTGTTCCTCATTTGTCACGGTAAATCAGAATATCATGCTTAAAATTCTTCATCCAGTAAAATGAGAAGAAAATCTCACTAGTACCTCACAGGAATATTGTGAGGATTACATGAGAACGCATACGTTGTTTTACTTTATCATTGTCTCTGCATAGCAAGGGGTTGACAAATTTTATAGACGTTTATCTCAAAAAGGAAAAAGGATTGGAGGTAGGCAAAGGAAATGGAAGGAAAGCAGTGTCCAAGCTGAAGAACTTGGAGCAAAAACAAGTTTGGAGGTTTCAATATTTATCAGAATTTTTTAAAGTAATCACTTCATTTTAATTATAAATTTTTTAAAGTTTTTCTTTCTTAAATTATTATTGAATGTTACTAGCATTTTAATTAGAGAAAATTCCACTTCGACTTAGTGAAAAGTTTTAATTTCTCTAGTTTAGAAGTTATATGCAGTCTCAGAGCTCAAAAGTCCATGACCAAAAGGCCTGTATCCCAAAGACTGCTTGTTTCTTTACTTCCAAATGGGAACCAGCCTAGGACACATTAGCACAAACATCAGTACCAGGTCCAAATTGTTTTCATGAGAAAGCTGTTTCTAAAAAGCTGCCATGCCTTATGCAATCCAGTGACTTACTATCTTTAATAGTACATTTTCTTCCAAGGAAAAATCTTCACTTAAAGGGGACTTTTCTGAATAGATGTGTGAAATTTAATTTTAACTCTTTATTAGTTAGAAGAGAATAAACAGAACCTTTAGTCATCATACTGAGAGTATGCCACTTGGCCTATGCCAGTCATTGAACATCAGTAACACAGTGTCCCCTAACCCACTCCTAACACTGATGTCAATACCCACAGCCAGGTAACCTTCATTCTGACTCTCAGGAACAGATGCCTGGATTTTTGCATCAGAGATTCTATTAACGTTCAATATTAAATTATTAAAATATTCTTAGCATAGTCAACACAATAGTGAGTATTGTAATCAGAAGTCAATGGGAAAGAAAATTTAAAAGAATGTTCTGATCTAGCTGGAAATTCTAAAGTCATAAAATAAATGAGAAGAAATTTGAAAATAATTTTGAATGCTACTAGGAGAAATCCTGATTTAGAGAATCTTGAGGGTTTGTTTGTTTTCTCTATTCATCTTGAAATTCTGCCTGAAACATCAAGAAAACATTCTCAAGAGAAAATAGGAAATATGCAATATTTGAACTAAAATAGCTACTCCAGAATACATGACTTCCTTTGCTATTCTGATAGCTCGGTACATTTCCACACCGAACTCACTCCCTAAAACACTCAGGAAATGAGAACATCACAGAGTAAACCATGATGCGAAGCTTTACAGAATGAACAACTGGGGAAGTCAGTGGGGCAGAAGGTTCAACTCCCACCTCATAAGCATCAGATTACATACACAGCTTCACCTCGAGTCTCACCTCCTCCACTGGGCATGTGGACTGTTCAGTATGAGCAAGAATAGATCCAAAGTTATGCTATCCCATGCGACCTCAAAGTGGTCAAATAAACAGAACCTCAAAGGAGTTACATAAGGGCAAAACCAGGGAGGCACTCTAATTTCGACTTTGAATTTTCTAAAGGCCTGCATACACACACACACACACACACACACACACACACACACGCACACAAACATCCACACCCATCTAGGACATTTCTATTCTCTGCTAAGATTTACTCACCATACCACTAAATGGCCTTCATGGTAACTAAACCCTTTAGGGCATTAGGCCAGCATTTTCCAAAATTATAATAATAAATGTAAAAATAAGTCAGATAGTAGTTGTTCAGTAAATGTTAATTTCTACCTCTTTTCTCAGAAATATCTGCACTATTATAAAAGGATCTTAAACTCTGATCTTTAAATCTATGATCTTAAGAAATGAAATTCTGACTATAACATCCTATTTCATGAAAGGTGCTTGGGGACAGATTTTGGGACAGCCCAGGGCCCACAAGTCAGACCACATAAAGTTTTACCTGCTTGTGCACAAAAATTTCATCTTAAATCAGGGTTTCGTGAATTACTGTAGTGAAGGGCCAAGGGGTCCCCCCTCCCAACCCCCACCAGAGCTGTACTTTTGTCAAACGCTCAATCATGCACCTACCTGTCCTGACACTCTCAATTTCTGTACTTATCTCCTTATGGAAGAGGAACAAATAATTCGAGAACAGGGTGCCGGTCCCCACACCGTGTGGGATTAGCACCATTTTAAATCCTTGTAGCTGTATCAACTTTGAGGGCACTTTATGAGGAAATCAGTGGTGCCTGAACTTTTAATTATTCTTAATTGTATTAATTGTCAGCAGAAAGTAAATGTAGTGTTTTAAGTGCTATTTTAAGTAACAGGGTTTGCAATTCTATAAACAATAAAGTAGAGTACATGAGCAGACTGGGAAGGAACTCATTTTAAAAAGTCTTAGATGTCAGTTCTAATCAGAAGTGACCCTCTTCCCGGCTGTCTCCAGGCAGCTAACTCAATAGCTGCCAATCCAGGAGATTTTCTTGACCAGATACAGCTACAGCTTCCAGAGTTCCAAAAATCAATAATCATTTTCTAAAGGGCAAGTAGGCTGGGGATGGGAGATATGTGTAAATTTTGAGTCAAATAGCACTAAAATATAAAGGTTTTTAACTAATAATAAGAACTAACCTTCCTGGAGCACTCCATTGCATGGATCAGGTTTCTTCACAGAGTCCTCTCATCCTCAACGCAACTTTGTAACTATTATTCTTGTTTCACAGATGTAGAAACAGAAGACCACCAGCAATGGAATTCTATTTCTATTTTAATTCTATTTCTTCACAGGCACACACACACACAGACACACACAAATCTTTGTCCCTCATTCCCATGCCCAGGACAGAAACAGGCTGCTCAGTCATTGGTCTCTTCACTAGAAAGTAGGCAATGTTTAGTGCAGGGAGTATAATATTACCATAAAATACTTCTTTTTCACCTTCTGGCCAAAATCAGGATCAGGAGAAGGAGAGAAAAAAAGAATGCTAAAAAATAAAGAGCAGTTCATACCACCTAATGGGAATTCTTTAATATTTAATAACAAATTCCAGACTCAGATTTCAGAGCGTGAGTATCTACCGTAGCTTTTCTGTCCATTTTGCCCTGATCTACGAACACATCTTCAGGTAAGGCCGGAAATTTTGATTTTCTTAATAGCCTGTTTACCTTGGGAAAATACAATGTGCCAGAATCTGTGTTTCTGAGTAGTTACTTGAAAACATTCAATATAAAACATTACTTTTCCGTAGCAGTAGAATGGCCACTACCATTTTGAAAGAAGCATATTTATTTTATTTTATTTTGGCCTTGTTTAGCTTACATCAATTTGATTGAAGTTATTTATGGTGTTCTGTTTACTGTATAAAGCCAATCCAACTGCACACCGAAGATCTTAAACTGGACACACAAATTTCTCAATAAGGATCCAAATCTACAATACAACTATCAAAATAAAGAAAACTTTCGTGGTAGATCAGTGGTTGCTCTGGGATGAGAGCTGGGAAGGGACGTGAGGGAAGATTACAAAGAGATACAAAAAAACTTTGTGGGTTGATGGATATGTTCGCTATCTTGACTTTGCTGATAGTTTCATGGGGGTAAATATATATATGTCAAAATGTCAGATTATATACAGTAAATATGTACAATTTATTGTATGTTAATTATGCCTCAATAAAGCTATAGAAAGAAAGAGGGAGGGGAGGAGAGAGGGAGATATCTTTCTTAACTTCTTAAACAGTAATCAGGAATTAGATTAGGAACGAAAACAATAAAGTGCCAAATTGCAAGCCTACTGTAATTTGAATCTTAGAAATGACTATTTATATGGCGAAGCAACAAGTTGGGCAGCTAGTAGAAGTAAGCTTTGTCTGCCCTCCATGTTAAAGAGCCCTACATTTTATAATGAATTGGAGTGAAACTGATGATTTGTTCAAGTTCTGCTCACCAAATTCATTAACTTAATGTAATATACAGTGAAAAGAACCCTACCTATCATGATCATTATTAAAATGTAAATGTTCAGAATATTTGCATGTTCAACTCTAAGTACCTAAAGGCACGCCTCATGGTATAATTCAGCTTCTTGCAAAAGTATGCAAAATATCTTTGTTGCATAATGTTACAAGTGTCCTGTTATTATTTGGAGGCTATTATCTGCACTGATCATAAATTATAGGTAAAAATAAACAGATAACTTTTGGTATTCTGTAGGCTTTGTCGTAATTGGAATTCTTTCCTCACTCAAATCTTAATTTCTTCCAAATGCTTTCATCCATCTCTTCGCTAAATAGGACACCAACAGGCAGGAAGAGAAGAGGTAAATGAAAAGAAAACTGAATTTTGACTAAAGGAAAACACAAGCGCTATCCAAGAGATAAAACCCAAAGAATAAAACCCAAAACATTCCAAAATGTCCTTGTCTTATATAATTCCTAACAGGACACCACATCTGTTAAAATAATGTTGTTTTTTTTTTTACTTGTATCAGCTCACTTCCATCTCTTTGTCATCTCTGTTTAACTTCAAGAACAAGTGCCTGGTAAATGGAGTTTGTAATCCAAAGTTTGCTGGCAAAACCAAGTCTTCTGGCTACAATGTTCTCTTCTCTCCACTCACCCTATGTTAGAAACAGTCATTGTCTCCTTCTTTAGGGAAATTATAGGGACAGAACTTTAAGTAAAATATACACTGATATGAATCTAAATTGTTGCTGAATTTTCTGTTGAAAAACACATTAGGGGCCAGCCCCGTGGCTGAGTGGTTAAGTTCGTGAGCTCTGCTTCCGGTGGCCCAGGGTTCGGATCCTGGGCGCGGACATGGCACCGCTTGTTAGGCCGTGTTGAGGCGGCGTCCCACATGCCACAGCTAGAAGGACCCACAACTAAAATATACAACTATCTACTGGGGAGATTTGGGGAGAAAAAAAAAAGATTGGCAACAGTTGTTAGCTCAGGTGCCAATCTTTAAAAAAAAAAAAGGAAAAACACATTAGATCCAAAGGTTACTTATTAACATCTTGTCCTGTTCTCTGCCAGCTGGGGATGTTAAGGTGAAGAAGAATTGGGCCCTAAACCCCTATATCCTTATCAGCTGTTGAAGTTGTATACCCTTCCATACCCCTTGGCAAATACTACTGTCATTGTTCCCTGAATGCTTCCCAGTTACCTCAGCAGCCAGGGTGCTGGGACGCCCTGGGATTCCCCAGGATCCAGCATCCAAAGGGTTGATGACCAGCACAGATGAGCCACAAGTCCTCACTTCTGCACTTAGCCAGTATCAGTACCAGTTGTCAAATATTTTTAACATCGATCATCATCATGATGTCAATTTATTTTTAAGAAGTATTCTGGGAGCCCAGAGGATGAGGTGATTAATTCTAACCCTGGAGAATTAGAGAGCCTATAGAAACGAGTTGAAATCTAAGCTGAGTCTGTAAGTGACCAAAACAAATCTCCTATCTGGTCTTCTCTCCTTTGTTATTTCTAATTGCCTCTACATTAGGAAAAAAAGCTGCCACTTTTTGTTAGTTTGCTTGTATTTTTGTTTGCTTGTAAGAATGGTGTGCTAAGTAAGAGAAAAGAGTTTCTGACCGAAAGAGAAGGGCTTCTCCTGGAGACCATGTATGGCATTGGTCTTGAAGTCTTAAGGTAGCACTTCAGTTTCGCAGGAACCATTGTGTTTATTTCATGGTCCTCGGGTCTCTCTTTGCTGAGATTAGGGAGCCGGGAACTTCCATGTGGATGGTAAACAGCTTTTGAAAACATTTGCAAGTAAAGTGACCACTAAAGGCGGTTTTACAAAACACAAGCCCTCTGAACTCAAAGTATGTTTGATATCTAGCTTTTTTATGCTACTGTGCTTACTACATGTAGGAAGGTTAATGAAAAGACAAGATTTTATCCCATATTTTCATTAGAACAATGTCTTAACCGAGATTTTGTTGCTGGTGTTGTTACCCTTGACATAGGCCTTAGAATTCAAAAATAATGATGTGATAATTTCAGAGAAAAAGTAAGGAGCCACAAACTTTAGGCATAGTACTTAAAAGGTTCTGTTGGGTAGGAAAGTCCAGTATTAAAAAAATAAGCCATATTTTTACACAATATTAAAACGAGAAATCTTCAATGATAGTTGCTTAAAATGGCTACAATTACATGGGATTCATAAGGGCCACCCCCTACTGTTTTCCATTCAAATGAATGGGAAGCACTCGGGTAAATGACCGCCTGCAGTGCGGGAGAGCGGCCATAGTAAGCAGCTGTCACTGGATCCCAGTAATTATGCAAGTTCCCTTCCTCTATTATACAATTAAAAAGCCCTATCTTTCTTTCTTCCACTAGGTAATGTTTTTGTTGGTGTCAAGAGCACTGAACCAGCTCCACTTGTTCAATCACTTGTGTCTGAGTTGAATATAACCAGTACATTATTGGGGACATTTTTTCAATATCATTTTTTGGGACCTCTGGGAAATTTCTATCATAATAAGAAAGCTTATCCTATTCCAGTTCACTTTTATTAGACAAAAACATTTTAAACTTTTTCTGTTTTCTTCCCAGCCATCAGTTCCATTGGAGCCTATCAAGAGAAGTGGAGAATATCAAAACATTTTGGAAAATCTTTCAATATCGTAAGCAGATCGGAGGATGGAAGTAAAAACCAAAACACAGTTATTAAATATCTTTTCCAAGTCTCTCTTACAATTTAAAAAATAGATTTAAAACATCCAGAGGTTAATAAACTTTTGAAAACTGAAATAGTTCAAGATCTCTGAGGAATGGAGATTTAATTGGAACTTAGATTATCAAAAAATAAATTGTGACTTACGAAAATAAAAACATGACACTTCGTGAAAGTTTGGGATGGAAAGTTTATGGATGTCAGAAGGCATGAGGTAGTCATGACTCAGAGGGAGTCAGTGATAGTTAGACATGGTGACCGAGCCATGAATTTACAGGTTTCTTTTATAAGAGGAGCAGAGTTGGCTGGTTGGTTGATCACAGAAAACTGTGACACCTGCATATATATTAATTGCCGTCAATCTATTTCTAGTTTAGAGCCTAAAATATATATCATAATTCCTAATCTCACTCGTTATACATTAACATTGTAAATAAAGACTAAATCGAAAGTCATATCGTAAACTAAGCAGAATCACTTTAAAATGCTGACAACCAGGTTACTGATGATTTGAATGTAGCATATCATTAGAAAAGACTAAATTTCAAAACAAGTCTAGTAACACATGTTGATAAAGTTTAAAATTTATCACTTACCACAATCATTTAATGATCAGGCTGTTTTTTGATATTCTTAATATTTTCCTATCTCTACTCCTTGTATTCTTTAAGTCGAACAGGGCCATGTTCACCGCAATGTGTCCCAGATTTGGTATTCTCCAGTCCCACTGCCACCGCCTATGCCCCAGGCCTCGAAGATCTCCTGCTGTTATTAGTACCACAGCTGCCATGCCCATAAGAATTTTTGTTTTTAAAGTAGCAGAAAATCCGAAGCCAGATGAGCTTGAGCCAAAAAGATCTCAACTGCCCAAAGTAACTAAAAAGCCCAGAGGCAGATCTGTTTTAGGAGGGCCCTTCTCTCTCTACTCCTTGGCTCTGAATGCCTGTGTTGGCTTCATTTGCAGCCTGGCAGTTTCTTCAAGGGAGTAAAATGGCTGCTACGGTTCTAGACTTCTAACTGTCAGCTTCCAGCCCATCAAAAGAGAACTGTTCATTCCCAGCAGTTTGAGCTAAAATCCTGTGCCTCACTCTCTTTGGTTGAAATTGGGTCACCTCAATTTCCCTAAAAAGACGAAACACAGAATTCTGATTGGCCAGGCCTGAATTGCTGCCTACTTCTAGAACTGGAATGGAATCAAGAACAGCAGAACTGCATGAGTTCAGAATGAAAAAGAAATTCTTCTAGAGCAGCACTGTTTAATAGAAACATAATGCAAGGAGCCGGCCCCGTGGCAGAGCGGTTAAGTTCGTGCCCTCTGCTTTGGCGGCCTGGGGTTTCACTGGTTTGGATCCTGGGCGTGGACATGGCACTGCTCATCAGGGCACCCTGAGACAGTGTCCCACATGCCACAACTAGAAGGACCGACAACTGGAAAAAAAAAATATATACAACTAGGTACTGGAGGGATTTGGGGAGAAAAAGCAGAAAGAAGAGAAAAGAAGATTGGCAACAGTTGTGAGCTCAGGTACCAATCTTTAAAAAAAAAAGAAATATAATGTGAGCTACATGTGTAATTTTAAACCTTCCAGTAGCCACATTAAAAAAAGACATAGGTGAAATTAATATATTAATTATAACATATAACATTTTATTTAATCCAATATATCCAAAATATTGTCATTTCAACATCTTATCAAAATAACAATTATTAGCAAAATATTTTGCATTCTTTTTTTAATTTGGAGTTAGTTTTCAAAATCCAGTGCATATTTTACACTTCCGACATAGTTCAATTCAATTAAAAATTTAGTTCGTCAGTTACACTAGCCTCATTTCAACTGCTCAATGCCATGCATGGCTAGTGGCCGTCACATTGGGCAGCACAGCTCCAGAGTCCAGAGGGCACTTGAAGTGTAATGTTATCAGAAGAAAAATGAAAGCTATTGGTTGCCCAAACAACAGATACATCTTATGGCTTCCTAATAACTGGTTTCCTTGTTTTCTGTCTCTGCACATTCTGGTCCTGTCAATAAGGAGATCAACAATGTGACCAAGAAGCTAAACAGTGTAGACAATAATTTAAACCCATTTATCAATCACTCCCAATTTATTTTTTCTAAACCTAACTTGTTACATTATTTCTGCGTCTAAGTTCTCCACAGCCTGAGAGTTTTCATTACTATACTGCCTCAAATTGCTTGCTCATCCCCCTGGGAGTAGGGTCAATTGCAAGGGGTACAATGTTCTAGGGGACATTTGGAAACATGAGGGGGCAGTTTTAGTGGTTTCAGTGACTAGGATTTGCTGTTTTGGTGTTTCATGGGCAGCCGCCAGGGGCGCTAAGCATGCCGCAATGGGTAGCAAAACCTGGCACAAGAAGACTTGTTCTAACCAAAACGCCAATAGTGGTCCCAGGTAAGAAACACCCAGCAGTCTAATGGTAACGAGCAATCTTGGGGAAACAAAATGAAAGAAAGAAAAGCCCAGACTTGTAGTTTGCCGACTTCCATAGGGTAAATATTGGCACCATGGTTAATTTCAAGTTACCAACATGAAACTTTAAAAAAATGGGTATAAAAATTATCTGTTAAATACGGTTCCCAATGCCAATAAATATGCAAAAAAGATATCATAGTCACCTTTACCTAAATCATTAAAATTCAATATACATATAAATGCACAATGATAATTACGTATATCTAACAAAGGGGACTGAGATTGAGGAAACAAAAGCTGATTTTAGACTATTATTTAATGTTTTAATTTCTTATAAAGAGATAAAGAAAATGTAGTAATAAATATTTGCACATGTGCATATGTATATATCTGTATATATGTATAATTTCAATGAAACGAAAAAAGCATTGACAACTGTTGTGCTATTGTGGACGGAGACAGAAATCATGGTCTTAGTCATAAGATCCCTTATCCTCAGTTTCCCTCTATCTGCTTGAAAAACCATGAAAGAGACGCTTCCCATTAAGAAAAATATGTTTTCTTCCATCCCAAACTGTCAATTTTGAACTTAAATATTTAATTTACTAAATCCTGTTTCACTCTATGTTTGGTCTGAAACTTAAACCCCAAGTAAACCTTGCAAGGATAAAATACCCCAATGCCATACATTGAAAGAATTCCTTAATTAACCTCAGAAAATCAATAGCTCTGAAGATATTTTTTGTTTTGGCAATTTACAGGATAGTTAGCTAAAGATTTCAAACTTTAAATGCTAAAAACGTAGTTTCATGATTTTTAACCTAACGTAAAGTTTAACTTTAAAAAACTTTTCATTCATGGTAATACATAATGAAAAATTGAAAATGCATAATTTAAGAACACTTGAAAATGGCAACATTTCTTAGTTTAATTTGGAAGCAAGCCAAGTTATATTTTAAAACAATTTTGTATGGATTAAATATAAATTGGCTTAGATTTTATATCAATTTAGAAAAGTGCGTATATATTGAAATAGTGATAAACTGGTACAGTATTTTCTCTTAACAAATTAGATCCCCCAAGAATATATAATGAGGTTTGTAATCATCACCAGTGCTGTCAAAATAAAACAAATATGCTTTTGAATTTAGAGAAGTGCTCTTATCAGGAAGAAAATCCAGGATTTTTATTCTGAGATAAAATACTTGCCTTCATAGAGAAAACCAAAAAGTGACATCATAATGCCCCCTATTGTTTAAAATGGGGTATGCATTAGAAATGGTTCCCAAATTACATACAAACGGGCATTTTGGTAACTTGTGGTGACTTTCAGAGCAGTTACAAACATAAAAAAAAAATAATAATAATCACCTGGACTCTTAAGAGAGCACTTCTAAATAGCTTAGGAATTGTAACTTGAATAATCTACCCACAAAAAGGGAAATTCTAACAGCTCCAGAAGATACAGATTAAACTCCCATTGTGTGACAATAACTGTAAACTTATTTTAATCTCTATTATTTTAAATTAATATGCTTAAATATTTGTTATTTCATTAAAATAATGACCCCAATAGACACCATACCTGCCTCCACTCAAGCATCATATAAAAATAGCCAAAAATACAGGCTATCCCAGAGAAAATTGGAGGGTGTGATAGATGGACTGGCCACATGATGGCAACATTTCACTATACAAATGCAAATAAACCAGCATTTGACAGAGGAAATCCTCTTGACTTAAAGAAAGTGCTTAAAATATGAAGTGAAGGCCCACTTCCTTTTACAGCACTTTACTACTTTTACAGTAATACTTTACCTTCTCTTTAGTAAAATAAATATTACCTAAAATCCTACTAGGTATCTCCAATATAATATGGAAATACTAATTTTATTTTGTGGCCAAGTATGTGAATTCTCACATATATAATCTGTCTTAATGCAATGCATACTTTATTTCAACCTTTTTAAATATCCTGTTAAATTTAAACTTTAACGTGTGAGGGATGCATTGATTTTTCCCCTTGGAACGGTTACGCATTATTGACGACTGTTGCAGAACACTGCCATCTCTCTAATCTATCCCAAATCTAGGCCTCCTGCCCCACTACTCCCTGCAGCCCCTCCCTGGCGGGAGCATCCTGCAGAGCCTTCTGGACTCCACAGCTGTTCTTGGCATCCAAACGGCAAATAGCCCTAGGGTGGGAGGGAATCTGATTACACTCTAGTGGAAACACCTAGAGTCAGGAAATAAGACATTCCAGTTCTCCTCATAGCTGTGCCCAAAGTGATTTTCTAAGAGAATCTTCAATTGTCCGTGATATTATTGACCATTAAACAATTGGGTTCACAACATTTAAAAGACCCAAGAGGTCATATTTGATGAAATACTGTGATAAAGAGCAAAGTGAGTGATGTACTTTTCTATTAAGTAGATACCTTCAAGTACATATTTAACTTTTTATGCAGTGGAAGGTAAACAACCCACGATCTGAGGTCTCCTAATTATGTGCTAGTCGTTCGTGCCTTGATGTATAGGATGATAATTGGGGATAACTTCTCTATTCATTAGCATAGACCAGATCAAAGATGCAATATTCTTACAAATTACAAATTAACTAGGATCCTTGTATTGTTCTGTGGTTAGAGAGTAGGGCCCCAACCCTCTCACAGATAAGTGCCCTGACTCATTAGAAAGAGTCAGGCAAGAAAAATAGAAATGTCTTTCTACAAACACAGCACTGCTATTGGAAGAGCGATCCAATGGCCCCATTCCAAAAACTGACCAATAGCAACATTTTGGCTTTAAACGTTTATATGTCTTATCACTTAAACATGAGTTGGAAACCAACGAGAGTTTTTAAAAAAGTATATAATCAAGACTAAATTATAATTTGCATGACAAGTTAATAATGGCTCAAAAGGACAGCAGTAAATGCACCCCAAGTATGCACTCCAAGGAAATCATTAGACACTAAATAGTTATGACTTGCCACATATGACGTAACTCAGGCTACTGTGAACATCACATTCAGATATATATGTATATATATTTAAATATATATTTATAATATATAAATGCATATATATATTTGAAATTACAGGGCAAAGATGAAAGAAGACACTGAAATATTCATAAAAATTTTTATACTCTGAAGCTACTTGTACTCAAGATTTCAAAACCTGTACTTCCAGAAAAACTAGTGGAGCAAATATAGTACAGTAATTCAATCATAATAGAGGACCACTATACATACTTGTGAAATAGTATATTTTCTGGTTACACTAGTGTTGCAAAGTATTCCTAAAAAGAAATATTTCACAGGGAAAAATTTTGTTATTAGTAATTTTCTTTTAATTTATAGGTAACCAAGAAATTTAGGATGCTTAGCCAGCATTGTTCCATAGATCAGTAATCTGTGGAAATATCGATCACCCTAATCTACATGCAGTACTAATAAGATGTAAAGAAGCTAAGATTGTTTTGTGCTGCTGACCTGTTGTAGGAAGAAAATGGGGAAAAGATGATAAAAACTCTGTACAGGGAAATTTTGTTTATTGGCGGTAAGAAGCACACACTTAAATATTGGTATTCTCATCACTTACTAATATTATACATGTATTTTAAATAATTATAATTACACAAATTATCATTCGTATTTTATATTACTTGTACCTTATAAAAATAAAATTATCACTTGTGTCTTAAGTATTATTTCATAAAATTAGTCTGAAATCTCCTGAAATCTCAAAGTACGTAATAGTTTTGCTTTGTCTCCATAGCATATGCTTCTCCCCACTAGGTGGCTCTATTATGAAAGTTTCCCCCTTAATTTTTAAATTATGAATATTTATAGTTCTTTTCAGTGTATCGCACTAAAAAGCAACTAAACAAATAAATACGCAGTATCTATTTTAGTGTAATGAATATTAGCTAACTGTTCTGTGGCAACTATTTCAAATTAGAGAACCAACCTTTTACCCTGACAGATGCTTTAGGATAATTTGGGCTACATGTTACACAAAAGTCAATTCATAGTGGCCCAAACAAAAAGGATACGTATTGGCCTACATAACAGGCAGTCCAGAGTTGAATAATCTGTCTCTTCTACTATGTCATTAAGGACCAACTCTTTTGGTGTCTCCATTCTGCCATCAAATCTTTAACCTAAGGCAGCTTCCGACCTTGTGGTTTTAAGATGGTTACCAGCACCAATCAAAGCCACGTTTCCTTGTCCATGACCAGCTCAAGAGAAAGAAAACACCCCTGCCCCAACAGCACAACGAAGTTCCATTTTATCAGACTAATGAGGCCACTTAGGTTACATGCCCTCTCCTAAACCAAGCACTGTCACCAGGGGAAAGCACTGCGCTGGCTGACTTATTTATGCCTGAGTTCCTGAACACTGACAAGAAGAGCAGGATTTTCATGATTCCTTTGGACCTCTCAAGTCTCTACTCTTGGATTCCGACAGTTTGGTAAATTACATGGCAGCTACGCTGCATGTGAGGGATGCGCAGATGTCAGGAGCTTGACCACAATCTCAGCTCCTTCACTGAATAAATATACTATCCAGCCTGAATTACCTAATGTTCATACCCGTTATTTACCATCTCAATTCTTTGTCAGTATCTTTTAATATATGTTTTTGTTTAGAAAAGAACTTTTCTTTGAAAAGTTTTCTTCTCAATAAAAAGCTGCCTTCAACTTCAGAGCATAGTCTTTCATAACAAGATATATAAAATATACACCTGAGTTCGTCAATGGACATGAAGAAAATATATAGCTTTCAAAGTAGCAAATATATAACTCTACTCTACACATATATCATGTATTTACCTGTATAAAAGTGCTTTCCCAATAATTTAGATGTTAAATTAACTACCCTTTCTAGTTAAACTTTCTTTTCTTTTCTTTTCTTTTTGAGGAAGATTAGCCCTGAGCTAACATCTGCTGCAAATCCTCCTCTTTTCACTGAGTAAGACTGGCCCTGAGCTAACATCTGTGCCCATCTTCCTCCACTTTATATATGGGACGCCGACCACAGCATGGCGTGCCAAGCGGTGCCATGTCCTCACCTGGGATCTGAACCGGGGAACCTGTGGCTGCCAAAGCGGAACGTGCAAACTTAACTGCTGTGCCACCGGGCCAGCCCCCTAGTTAAACTTTCTTATACATCACTCTAGACTATCAAACAAGGTTAATCTTTAAGAGTGTATATGAAGATAATAAAGAGCCTACTTGGGGTAAACACGATTTTGAGAGGCATGATATAGTGTTTGAAGTCCAGTTGGTTCAGATATTTGCACATACTGGGCACTGGTCGTATTTTTTAATTTCCTTTTTATTTCTCCATTGCATCTACAATGTCTTCATGTAATATTTTTCTCATAGTTAACTACAAATTTCTAAACCAAATATTTACTTATCACACAGTCATGATTACACTTAGAGCAGATTCACAGACTAATTTTATTTGTCCCGGTTGTTTTAGGTTTATTTTGTTATGTAAATTTAAGAGCAAGATGATGTTAATGTTTAGCACTTCACAACAGAGAAAAAAACTACACAGATTATTTGAGAGGAGGGGACCTACACTACGAGTAAATTATTTATTCATCCCTGTATTACCAAAGAACTCCCCTACTCTCATTTCCTAATCGTCAGTGAGAATCATCTCCAATTTTTCACCTCTTTTTTCCTTTTTGGTAATTTATTTTGTATCTTTCATTTAAATGCTTTACATCTGCTTCTTGACTTTTTGTTAATGTTATAGACATTATCTATTTATCTCCCAAAATGATTAAATTGAGAATTTGGCATTTTCCATCTCTTCCGATTCTCTTGACCCTAAGATATGTGGGAGCTTCAGAAGCAGTAAGGAAATTCTCCATGTCATTCTGCTGAAGTCTAGATCTTTCATTTGTGCTTCACAAAGAGAACATATGGCTTTGTGGCCATTCAGCATGAAGTACTCTATTAGGGATTTATTCTTAAAGGTGGCTGAGTGGCCCAATGCTGGCAGTCGGGTGGCTTCTCAGAGGTCCATGGTCTGGTCTGCTAAGACTGTTACAGAAATTTGTCCAGGGCCATTCAGCCATTATGCCTGTAGTACCTGGACTTTTACATTCAGTTGAGCTCCAAAGCTGACAACAAAAGAGGAAAATTCTTCCCAATTTTAAAAGAGAGATCAGAGAAGCTACGCTAAACTTGCTAAGTGATGACCCCACAATAGTCAGACACTTTGGCCCCTGACTACTCACACAAGGCTTCTTGAGATGCAATGAGGAGAGTGATGCAAGGATAACTGGGAGAGAGCAGATTTTTGGAGAGAATTGCCAGAGGGACCAGCAATGTCCCAGTGCTATGAGGCGGGGAAAAATGTGTCCCCCTGGAGGCATGTTGATGACATCGGCCCTTCCATACTGGAAAGGCCAGCAGTCCATCAGTCTTAGAGGGATAGATGCTATTCTTACCTGCATAGTTTCAATAAGAAGCACTATCTGGGGGGTTTATGGATTTCGTATGGCATGGCCTTGGACCAGAGGACCTACTTTGCAGTGAAGGAGGTATGAAAGTGGGCTTATGACCGTGGGATCAAAAATTACATCTCATACCCAACCATTTGGAAGCATCTAACCTCACAGAATTCTGGAATAGCTTTAAAGGCTCAGCTTTAGCACCAGTTCAGAGGCAACTGTCTGAAAGGGAGGAATGCCCTCCTTTGGTGTGTATTATACGTGTTACATCAGAGGCTTCAATATGGTATTGTGGCCTCAATAGTAAAAATATATGGATTTGAGAACCAAAAGGTAGAAGCAAGAGTGACTCTATATACCATCACTCTCAATGACCCAGTGGGGGATTTTGTGCTACCCATTCCCACAACTCTGGGCTGTACAGCAGTGGAGGTCCTGAAGTCCTAAAAGAATATACTCTTACCAAGGGAATTGGCAAAGATTCCATTATATCATTAGCTACAGTTGCCACCAAGGCACCTTGTTGACCCGGACTCCTTGCGTCCAGAAACCAGTAGACAAGAATAGAAATCACCATAACAACAGGGTTAATTGACTTTGAGTGGCAGGAGAAGTAGGGCTGCATTTACTCAATGAGGGCAGGGAGGAACACACAGAAGCCAAGCTATCCACTTGGGCACCTACTGGTGCTCCCTTGCCCTGTTGAACAGATGCATGCAGCAACTCAGGCCTGAGAAAGGTATGATCATCAAGCATTCAGACCCTCACGAATGAAAGTCTGGGTCACACCACCAGGTATGTAATCAAGATATGCTGAGGTGATAGCTGAGGGCAAAGGGAGGTTTAGAATGACTGTGTCGTAGGAAAAGGATGAGTACCAGTTGCAGCCCGAGATCAACTGCAGTGAGTAGGGCTGTAGTTCAGCCCACAAATTTCTTTCTTCTATGTTTCCCCTCAGGGAGATAGACCCATGGAAACCATGGAGGAGCTTTTCCCCAAATACATGTGGAGAAGTAAATCTGTATAGAACAAGTGGTGGGCTGTGGCAGCCAGGAAAACGTACGACTCAGATCTCTTGCTGAAGGGAGTGTAACTGACTGCTGGTCTGAGGCTGTTGCATATGGAATCCACCAACATGGGTATGCTGAGGCCACACTTCCCACACGCTGCTTCCAGCCAATGACTGAACACAGAATGGACTCCCCTGATGGGTGACACTGGCTCAAGTACTCCCCATGGGCTTAGCTGAAACTTTCTTCAAACTGCAATGCAAGACCCTCCTTCCTTTCTTCTGTCCTTCACAGGGGTCAGAACTGCCTTAGAGTCTGAAGGCTCTCCCCACCTCCTCCAGCTCCTTCCCATTCGTCCCTCTCAGATGTTTCCTCCAATACATTTCTTATACATCTAATCCTATCTTGGTGTTCGCCTCTGAAAGGACCCAAGCTAACTCAGTGACTTTGTTAATAAGTGCATCAAGAATAAAAGGCTTTAGGGCCAGCCTGGTGGCTCAGTGGTTAAGTTTGCACATTCCACTTCGGTAGCCTTGGGTTCGCTGGTTCAGATCCCCAGTGCAAACATGGCACCACTTGGCATGCGATGCTCTGGCAGGCGTCCCACATATAAAGTAGGGGAAGATGGGCATGGATGTTAGCTCAGGGCCAGCCTTCCTCAGCAAAAAGAGGAGGATTGGCAGCAGTTAGCTGAGGGCTAATCTTCCTCAAAAAAAAGAGGAAATAATAAAGGACTTTATATTACGTAAGCCACTAGCAATAGTGTCAACAGTGATCTTCATTGTCTCTCGTGGATGTAATCATCATATATTCTGTGAATGTGTGTCAGAAATAGAAGCTGAACCCCCTGACTTGCTCTACCACATAGCAATTCTATAGCTTAGGTGACATTTTATGGCAATTTTCTTGAGATCAGAGCCAAGATTAAAATTTTTGTGATTGGGACCGGCCCCATGACCGAGCTGTTAAGTTTGCGCACTCCACTGCAGCAGCCCAGGGTTTCGCGGCTTCAGATCCTCGGTGTGGACATGGCACCGCTCATCAGGCCACACTGAGGCGGCGTCCCACATGTCACAACTAGGAGGACCTACAACTAGAGTGTACAACTATGTACTGGGGGGCCTCAAGGAGAAAGAAAAGAAAGAAAGAAAAAAATAAGATTGACAACAGATGTTAGCTCAGGTGGCAATCTTTAAAAAATAAATAAAGTCCCAAATTAAAAAACAAAATTTGAGATCAAGAAGAACCACCCTGAACCACTATATTTGATTGTGGAATGGATTTGGAAATTACCTTTCACCATAGACTTGATAATGTTTCTTGGCTAATTTGACCTAAAATTACAAGGCAAAAATTATAAGTACTGATATGCAAAACTTATACTGCAGGAAAGTCATTTTGATGACAACTAATATTGTTTGAATCATGGGTAATGTCAAGCTGCTTTATACACTTCCTAGGTTGTCAAAAATTAAGATAAAAAGAAACACCTCCATTAGCATACAAGTTTGCAGGAGATATACTTCTCAAGCTCAAACTCAGTTCCAATAGTTCCCAGTTCAAAAGAAATTTCCATATTTCAAAATTCATTTAACTGTGTAAGTGAGGAGCTAACCTTCAGCTGGAAGTGAATAATCTGAAATGTAACGACGTGCTACAGGGCAAATATCTAGAGGAGAATCTCGCAGAATTCTGTAAGCGCCTTCCACAAGCTGTGCATTCAGGTCAGTTGTTGGTAGTCCCTACCCCCGTGGAAAGACATTTTCAAAGATGAAATACACAAAATCTCATTACGGATCAGCACTGACAGATGAACATCTACAATGAATTTTTGATGATAGGAAACATTAACATTACCAATTAAGTGAAATATTATTCCTAAAGGAGAATTCCATTCTCTTCATTGGGAGACCTGTATTGCCAAAAATTTTCTTCAACCATTATGCTTTGAATTTCATCAATAAGATTTGTGGAAATCTGTTTTCTCACTTGTTACTTAATGACCTCCATAATTTCTCGATCTTGCCTCTTGGCACACAAAGGCTAAAATGCTTTTTATCTGACCCTTTACAGTGTAGGTTATCAGTATGAAAGATTCAAAAACAGAAACTATATACAAAAGCTTGACTTTTTTCTTGTATTTTGATATTGATTGAATATACTGCATTTTCCAGCGTTCTATTTGAGAACAATTCTGTGACGCCTTCAAACATGTTTGTAACAAAAAAGATACATAAGTGGAAAACTTCTATGAGGAGTTTCAGAACAATGCCATTTAGGTTTTCACAATCCAGTTCCCCTAATCTTATACCGCCTGAAGCCATCATTTGTGGCTTGATGTAAGACAAAATTATTTTGAATTGTTCAACATGCTCCATTACAATAGAACTCTTAATATGATATCAGATGCACTATTAATCTAACCTGTTAGTTACACTGTTGCCTAAAATGTTTTAGCTGTATTTAAGATAAGCTTCAAAATACAAGGATATACCAATAATAGCAATCTAGGGCATCTGTGGCCTACTCAGATACTTACATACAGAATTTGGTAAGAAAAACACTGGGAGTGAGACAAACATGCAGTTTATATCCAATAGAAAGTTTAATAACATATTAAATGAACTTGGGCTCACATTAATAACCTTTAAATGATATCATGTTAGAACTATGGTACCACTAATAATAAGGCTTGTAAAAATATGCAGACACAAAATAAAGCTTTAAATTAAAAATAATGAATATTAGTTATATTATTCTTCTGGATGGAATTTCAAGACTATTATTAAAAGTATAAAACAAATTAGATTGAGATTGTTAATGTTTTTCTTATTATTTTAGAAGATAAATGCTTTGTTAGAATTAAATTCGTCTCAAACTTATTCCTTCACATGCTAATTAATAGAACAGGATCATGGTTTTGTTAATTAAAATAAGATACCTCAGGGAATTGAAATTAATTTTGATGTCCTAATAGATACCCTTATATCAATAAATCTCCCAGATGTTTTGTTAGCATTATGTGAAAGTGGATACAGGCATTTTTAGCTTGACTTTGGCAAAAGTGAGAGAGAAATATCCATTTTAGGCTAATCACAATGCATGAGATAGATTAATGTAGTTTTTCATTAAGACTAATCTCCATGGATATGTTAGAAATTTCAGAATAAGCCTTCAAACACTGTATATCTAAGTCATTTGTTCAAATGCGATCCAGTTTAATAGTTACCGAAAGCTATAGCCATCTGGCAGATGTGATCCAGCCTATGTGAAATGAGTTGAGGGGCTCATTTCTGCTTCAATTGAACACATGTCCAGGTCACCAGAAATACCACCACAATTTGCACCCTAATTAGCAATCTCATGCATGTTGTGGGCTGCATTGTAATGGAACATGGGCTACTCTCCAAATTTGAAAATGAATCTATTCAGATACAAATAGAAATGCCCTTGTAGGGTCAGCATCAAGAGAGCTCGCATTTCTGTGTAGTGTAAATTTCAAAAACAGAAAGATTCTTTTTCAGCTTAAGGTATTCATTTGACATTTTCTCTGAAAAATTATTCTTTCTCACTAATAATTTTCAGATATAATACAAAGCAAAGAGTATGTCATTATGGTCTTAACATTTTGGAGAAAACAGATCCCTCTGAAGATCTGATAAAAGCTACAGAGTCTACCCCATAAAATTAACTTTTGTACATATGCCAACATTTGTATACAATGTCAAAGACTTTACAGAATATTCTCATCCTAACACAAGTAAAAGATCTTAGAAATTGGGATCAAGATTTTCACTGTAATGTGTAGGCTAATATCAATAAACAAGTTTCTTCATTACAATAATAGGCCCAATAAAAATACATGATAAGAATTTTTAAATAAAAAGATTCAATAAAATTGTCACTTCTTTCATATCCTAGATGCAATGGTACCCCCCCCCCCAAAAGTTCCAGATGCTTTCTTCAGTTGGTAGTTCTTTAACATCTGAGGCTATTTTTCTGTAAATATATTTCTTTGGTCATACATTCACCAAAAGTCACCTGCACTTTACATAAGCCCTTCCACTTTATTCATAAACATCAAATACATAATTTGAAAGAATAAATGGAATGTTCTTGACCTGCTAGAAGAATAATTACACAAGTATGAAAATGAAACTCAGGAGAGAAAATAAAAATTTTCTTTTTACATCAAATTTATAAAATATTTAGGTGGGTATACGACACAGGCAAATCCATTCATTTAAGTTAATAAATTCGTATTGAGTTAGAAAGAGACATAAGCAGACAAAAGGAGTTCCTGTCTTGTTGACACCATGTGTGAGAGACGTACATGAGGGACAGGCAGTTACAGCACAGCACCGTATAAGCCAGGATGGGAAGGACAAGATGGCACAGTAGCCCTGAGAGGTAAACCTAAGGAGCTCAGGGTCTCTGGATCTAGAGCTCCTGGAGGCCATGTGTGTATTTTATTTGATTCTAAGTCGTACATCCAGCACAATGACTGGCCAATAGAAAAGCACATAATAGAGATTTTGTGTTGAAAATCAAATTTATCATCGAGTTGTAGTTGTTGTTGTTGGTGGTGTGTGTGTAGAATTTACAGAACATCAGACCTTCTGGAGTAATCGGTATGGATAATTATTTATACATTTTTATAAAATTTGTTATACAACCTAAAGACCAGAAGAGAGGCATGGACTAATATTATGGATTTTGGAGTTGATAGAGATTAAAGCCAGCATACAGATAAGATTGCTCAGGGAGAGAGTATGGAACAAGGAAACAAACAAAAAGAAGAGGACCAAGGATGCAGTGCAGGTAACATGAAAATTAAAAGTTATGCAAGAAAGACCTCAGAGTCGTGAAAACAAAACCAGGAGAAAACAATGCCAAATAGGTCAGAGAAGGAAAGTGTTTGCAAACAAGAGAATTGTCAACCCAGTCAAGTGCCAAGGGAGGTCAAATGAATAAGAATTTCAAAGCATATTTAGGTTTGGGAACCAGAGGGCCACATGTTACCTGGGAAACAGCTATTTCAGAGAAGCGAACGGCCTTTGAACCAGGAAGCAGAAGCCAGATTGCACTCATCTGAGGGAGGATGGCGGTAGAGGGTGGGGAAAGGAAGTTGAGAAAGCAAATACTGACATATGTTTCAGGAAGCTCCTATTTAAACACATGAGACAAAGGCAACTGACACAGACACAAAGGACAGAAATACTGCTTCAGATGTGCTTTCATGTGATATTCAAATTCCTGCACAAAGCATTTCACACAGATTTAAGAACTTCTTGCCAGTAAAGGGAGGTCAATTAAACATTACAATGAATTACTAGAAATGGTTTGTGGAATCACCTTTCCTCTAGGTTTATCTGTCCAAATGACGTATAAAATGCGCCCGAGGGTAAGGAGACGAAGCCCCTAAACCCTGGAGACCCCTTACAACTCGGCAGCGGCATCCGTTTTTTTCTAGTTTAATTAGCCTTCCAAGGAGCAATGTAGAAAGGCCACTGTAACATTTTTCATGTGCTTCCTGGTTATAAAGAATACAAAATACGAAGGGGAAAATTAAACACAGATGACATATAAGCCTTACCTCAATTTCCTTATCTACAAATACTTGCAGCCAAATTCGACTGCAGTTTCCACGTTCTATCCTTGCCAGTGTTTTGTTTGTTTGTTTCTAGTGAACTTAAATAATTGGGTTGTATTCTATGAGTTTTCTTGTAAGCTAATATATGAAAATATAAATTAATTAAATCAGCCAAAGAACAAGTTAGATGAAAATTTACGTGATTCCTCTCCCCCGGTTTTGCTAAATATAACAATTTTTTAAACTGAAAACACTCAAATACAGTTTTTTCCTCTGTTTGCTTTAAGCTAGTAGACTATCTAACCCTCTCTTCTCCTCTGACACACTCACAAGAGAGGATGGCTATGGCGGGCTTCTGAGAGCTCCCCTAGGATCTCCTACTTTGGTAATCTTATTTCAGCTACAAACAAAAGAAAAAACTCTTTTGGAAATCCTGCCATTTGTGACAACATGGATGGACCATGAGGGCATAATGCTCAGAAAGTAGGTCAGACAGAGGAGGGCAAACACTGCATGATCTCCCTTATATGTAGAATCTAAGAAAGCTGAACTCATGAAAACAGAGAGTAGAATGGTGGTTCCCGGGACCTGGGGGTCGGGGAATTGGGGAGATGTTTAAGGGTCCAAACTTGGAACCAATAGCTAAATAAGTCCTGGAGAGCTAATGCACAGCATAGTGATTCTAGTCGACAATACTGTATTATAATCTTCAAAGTTACTAGGAGACTAGATCTTAATTGTCCCCACCACAAAAAGGAAATGAAAATTATGGGACCTGATAGTGGTGTTGGCTAACACTATGGTGGTAACCCTATTGCAATATAGAAACGTATCCAGTCAACACTTTGTACACCTTAAATTTGAAGAAGGTTGTATGTCAATTATATTTCAATAAAAAACACGTAATAAACATGGTTCTATCAGGAAAATAATCTGTTTTGAATTCTTTTTCCCTCACTCTGTCACCAAGACAACTTGGTGGCAGGGTCACTGAGGGCTTTCCGTGTAACTGGATAGGCGGGATTTACAACCCCACCTGTCTGGGCAAAATTACAGAGCCCTTCTAGACTCAGCATCAGCACCAAAACGCAATCCTCATACAATACGTGGACAGACTATGGTTGCTTATTAATTCAATAAATTCCTCAAAACTGTTCTCTGCTCAATGTAAGGGACAATCAAACAGAGAGCCCCTGACAAATGCCGGCTCTTGAGAAGGGACGTGAAAAGAATCTTCAGCCTGGGAGGTCACATTCCACGTTTCTCACTTTCGCTTTCTGAAAGAACTGCTTGTGTCTGATCACATGTCTGTTTAATGAAGTGTCTGGCTTTAAATGAGTTAATGAACCTTTGTTTGTGGAGCAAAATAGACAGTACTGGTTTTTATGTGAATAGCAAGCTGATTATTGCTTCATTTCTACTTAACTGTAATACCATTTGAAAGCTTTATGCCTCTAATATATTAGAGGTGATTTTGTGCGAATATTATGAAACTGATCACATAATTTTTAGAATTTCTAGAATTTTTAGACCAGTTGTTTTTAAGAAAATTTTGAAAGTAGGTCAAATCAAAGGTTCTCCGATTGAAAGGAGAGAAGGACCCCGGAGTCCTCCTGCCCCGCCTCACTCAGGCCCCCAATCCTGCCCTGCCCCTCACACCTCAGATGCCCAAAAGGCGTGTTCTCAGAACACGAGGATTTTCCAAGAGTTACTTTAAAATTTGGTGATCTAGTCTATTACCATTTCACATTATTTACGTGACAAGTTGACATAGTGGAGCCATTTTAAAATAGAGCCGGGGCAGCCATTTCAGAGCAACCACCTGCACATCTCACTCCTTGGACCTCTGGACTGAACTGGGCCAGACCTTTGGGCTGGGCCAAGTCAACATTGTCTTCCAAACAACTGTGTGTAAAGCTAAGAGGGAAGCAGACACCCTGACCATGAAGACGATGACTTTACACTCTCTTTCGGAACATGGAATCAGTAACCAGCCCCGTCCAGCTAAAGAATAACCTAGTTGATTAACACCTATACAAGATATTTGTTTCTACTCCTCTTCTTTTCATGTAATTACCCATCTCCTCTCCCCGTAAAAACCCTTCTCTTTCACCCTGTAATTGGGACACTATTTGGGTTTCTACCTGAATCTGCACTCAACAAACGGCAATTCTTTTATCCCAAATAAACGCTTTGCCTCTTATACTGGTTTCTGTTTTCATAGGTTGACAGATCTGATGTCAGAAATGGTGCTTGAAGTGACCTCACATTCGTGGACCAGCATCCCCCAGAAGTGGGTTTGGTACCAACATGAGTGCCTTGTGCTCTCTGCTTCCACAGACCACCGTCCCCTCCAGTCATGAGTCCTCCGAGGTTCTGACCTCCCTCCCTTTTGGTTGAGGTCAGTGCCTTTCTTTGGAATCCTGGAGCAATAACCCAGTCTGGAGTCGATTGACCAGGAGACAACTGTCTCCAAGCCAGCTCATAGCTGTTGCCATCTAGAAGGGTTTATTGCCTAACTGGGGAGTACTCAAATTCTGTCTTTTGTGTCGCTTGTCCAAACAGATATAGCCAGCGTGTCAGACGTACAGGTAGCAACCTGGGGCTTGCAACTGGCATCATTTTATCTCTGCTTTAACATGGGAATTTCATCTTCTAAAAGTTCCTGAGAGGTTCCTCCCTTGGGAACTCCAGCTCAGTTTATGTATAAAAGCTATAGTCCTTCCTCTTGTAAATGTTTGTCCTGGTGAACTGATAATACAAAAGATGGTTTAAAATTATAGTGGCCACTTGGGGCTCCTTTGACCTTCCAAAACTTGTCTTTTTTTGCACTGAACTCGAACACCATGGATTTAAGACCAAATAGGCAGAATGGGATGCATATTGTAGTTGATACTTAGAAGCATCCCAATGACAAGAGGAATCTAAAACTGCCTCTTTATAGGATACTATCTCTAGATTGACTGACAAAATTTCTAAACTAGGAAAGGGTCACGACTCTGCTCCTACCACCTCTCCTTCTCAATCTCCTCTTTCCAACCAACACACAGCCCCTCTTCCGTCTTCCTCCCTCTCTAGCCTCCTCTTGCTGAGCCTCCCTTCTACCCCAAGAACCTGAAGTTCCTCTCACCTCTCCTGCAAAACCCTCACCTCAAGCCTTGTCTGCGTTCCCTTTTATGTACCGACCGATTGCTGACGGCACTCACGTTCTTGCTAGCTATGTCCCGTGGACAAAAGCGGGATTAAGGGCAATAGCAAGATTTTCCTAAGGTCTCGGAAGGCCCCTACTGGTTCACCAAAGAACTCAATATTGCCATCCAAATTTACCACCCTGGTTTCTCCGACCTTTGTCAATTAATTCACCTCTTAGTCTGTGAAGGCAAAGCACAACCCTGGATGACTAAGGCAGGATGGAATAACCCTATGAAGGGTTTTAACCAGGGGATAGGGACCCTGCCTATCAATTTACAAAGAGATTACATGACACTATTCTACAAGCCTTCCCTAAATCAATTGATTAGAACAAGATCCAGGCTTGCACTCAAAAACCTGGTGAACCTATTCATGATTACTATAATAGGCTACAGGTTGTTTTTAAAGAAAACTCCTTTATATATAGACCCCACTAAAGTTGCCTTCAATCGTATGTTTGTAAATGCCCTAAACTGTGACCTTTTCCTTCTTGTTAAAAGAACTAGGTTGCAAGGGGAAATGTCTTCCACCCCTGGTCTAGTCAACCGAACAAACCAGCTAGCCCAGACACTCAGTGATGCATCTAAAAAGCAGGCAACTAAAGCTATGAATTTACAACTTCCACAGTTGTCTGCCTCCTCCAGGAAGCCCCGGCATTTTAAACCCAGGCCAACTAAGGCCCCTAAAGATGTTTGCAATTATTGTAAAAAGGCTGGAGACTGGAAAAAAGAGTTCTAAAAAAAGAAACCTGGGGCAACCCTTGATCACCAAAGCCCTCCGCCCCTCAAAGGGACTGAGGCTGCTTTGAAGATAAACAAGGTTTTTTCCTGATCCTGCCTCTTAACTATTTAGGACAAACCTCCAGAACAATCAGAAATGAGGTTCTTACTATTTTAACTGACACTGGAGCAACTCTTTCTGTGCTCAACCCCACCGACCTCAAACAACCCCTTCCCCGGAGGACTGAAAAGATCCAAATGGTGGGTGTCTCTAATAAACCCCTGACAGCTTCTAAGTCTCTTTCCCTACATTTCCAGCTGGGCCCCCTCCAGGATAACCATTCTTTCTTCTTAGTCCTTTCAGCTCCTGTTCATTTGCGGGGGAGAGATTTCTTAGAAAAATACCGTGCTGCCATCTCCTTTTCTCAAAAGGAGGAAATAATTCTCAAAATTGATTCAGCCCCAGTTCAGCCAGTGGCACTGGAGAGTCCTTAACACCCCTGTTTTTTCCCTTAAGTCAACCAACAGGGAATTGGAGAGCTCAGCTCTCTTAGGGCAAATTCTACAATGAATTCATTCAGTTCCCCCAATAAAAGTTCAGGTTGATCCCAGCAAACCTCTCCCTAACATTACACAACACCATTTATACCCCAAAGCCCTTACAGGCATTAGGCCAATAAGAAAGGACTATAAGGCTCAAGGAATCTTAATTCCCTGCACTAGTCCTTGCAAGTCCCTTGTCCTCCCTGTAAAGAGACCTCATGGATGAGGATTGAGACGTGTACAGGACCTCACGGCCATAAACCATATCATCATTCCAAACACCCTGCTGTCGCTAACTCCTACATTCTCCTACCTCTGTTCCTACGGGAAACAAACCGTTTACTGTCCGTGGTCTTTGCAGTGCCTTCTTCAGCAGACCAGTAAATCCGAAAGTCAGTTTTACTTGGGAAGGCCAACAACTGACTTGGATTGCCATACCCTAAGGCTATGCTGAGAGCCTTTCCTATTTTCCACAGCTCTTAAAGGCAGACTTAAGAGATGTGACATTTCCGAATGGATCGACTTTCCTACAGTATATGGAGGACCTTCTCCATTGCTCTCCTTCCAAGGAAGCAAGTGAACAAGATACTGTTCATCTTCTCAAACTATTAGCGACCAAAGGCTAATAACCAACGTATCTAAAGGAAAACTTCAATTTGTTCAGACCGAAGTCAAATACTTAGGACACTTGATTTCAAATCAGGGTCTCCTACTGGGCCCTCAAAGGCTTCTGAACATTTTAAACTTTCCAGAACTACAAACTAAAAGATAATTTGACGGATTCCTGGGCCTTGCAGGATATTGCAGGAAATGATACCAAACTTCTCCCTGATAGCCCAGCCCCTATGTACGCTATGAAAATCTCATAAAACTGACCCTATAGACTGGGGAAAAAAGCCATATAGCTTTTTGCCAACTAAAAGAAAGTCTTCTTAGCCTACGCACCCTAACTATCAATTCCTTTCTTCCTCTTCATGAAAGGGAAGGAAACGCCTTGGGAGGATGTTTACACACAAACATGGAGGACAACAAAGATCCCTCTGCCATCACAGCCAGCAATTAGACCCTGTGGCTAAAGGAACGCCCCCACGCTTAAAGCAATCTTAGCTACGGCTACAGCAGCGCTCACTTGATCCACCGAGGAAATGGTTGTGGGCTCTCCTCTCACCATCTACATTCATTCCCCATTCCGTAGAAGCGCTGCTGAATCCCCATCACACTCCGGGGCTTTCTGCGAGTGGCTCACTTAGGAAATCCTGCTGCTCACTTCTCGTCAGATCAGGCTCTCTTGCTGTAACAATCCTAACCCTGCTACTCTTCTTCTCCTTTCTTCTGACAAAATACCTCACGGCTGTTTAACCCTGACTGGCCAGCTGCTAAAACCTAGAACTGATTTACAAGCAACTCCTATTAGGAACGCTGAACTCTTGTGGTTCACTGATGGATGCTATCACAGGCATGAGGAAGGAAGATGCTGCACTGGGCACTCTCTCACTACTCCTTTGATGTGGTTGAAGTTGCTCCGCAGCAGCTGACAGACACTTCAGCTCAACACGCTGGACTGTATGCTCTATCAGAGCCTGCCTTTTAGCTAAACACAAAACTGCAAATATTTGTACAATCAGTATGTCTTTGGGCTTTTTCATGATTTTAATATGTTATGGAAACAGGATTTCCAACCTCTGGAGAATCCCATATTAAAACTGGGACTTTTGTCAATGAATTACTAAATTCACTACAATTCCCATCTGCGCTGGCAATTATCGAAGTCCCTGGGCCTTTCAAATTGAATTCAGATGAAAGGAAATAATTTAGCTGACCAAGCAGCAAAAATGGCTGTTCCGAACTCTGCTGAAATTAATATCCTCCCAAGGAAGATCTCAAGCAGATTGCCAAGGACGGTCAATCCACAGCACTTTACAAAGAAAAACTCTTTTGGACTGATAACGGTTGCATTTTCAGCCCACTAACGAGTATTTGGTATGGTTCAGACAATAAACCAGTAGTGCCATAATCCACGAAGAAACCCTTACTTGAACTGACCCATCAGATGACCCACTGGTCAACTGATAAGCTAATAAGTTTGTTAAACAATAATGGTGGGGAAATGTATTTAAGGCTGCTGAGAAAGCACAATTGACTTGTACTGTATGCTGTCAATTCAACCCAAGGACACCTATTCAGACAGCCCCTAGCCACTGTAACCTACCTAAGAGACCCTTTGAGGTACAGCAAATGGATTCTATTCAGTTGCCTCTCTCTCATGGTTATAAGTATGTCCTGGTAATGATTTTTATCTTTTCCCACTGGTTGGAGACACTTGCCTGCCGGTGCACCACCACCATAGCTGTTGCTAAGTTACTGTTAGAAAAGATTACATTCACTCGGGGTATCCCTTCTGAATTGCGTGGTGACTGAGGAAGACATTTTACTGGCCATGTTATAAATGAGTATGCAAAGTGTGGCCTATATTGCCACACTTCCACTGTGCTTATTATCTCCAACCCTCCGGATGGGTAGAAAGAAGAAATGGTATAATTAAGACACAATTGGCAAAATTTATGGAAACCTTAAAATTACCCTGGCCAAAAGTACTTCCTCTGGTCCTCTTAAATTTAACATGTGCCTCCTTTGGTAAATATAAGCTTTCATCCTTGAAATAATTACAGGTCGACCTATTAGCTCTGTCCACCTTTGATATCCAATTAATTAAAGGAGACATGCTCTCCTGTTGTAAAAGAATAATTAAAGTCATTGATAAGGATCATAGCCTGGTAGAACAATCTTTTCACAGTGTGCTCCTGGGAGACGAAGAAACTAAACACCAATACCTACAACCAGGTGATTATATATATTGGAAAAGACACTTCCAAAAGGACTCTACAACCAAGGTAGAAAGTACCACATGTCGAACACTAATAACAAATTCCTGTGCTGCCAAGCTCAAAGGTGTTGACCTTCGGGTTCATGTTTCTCATTTAAAGAAAGCTCCTGCACCTCACTGGACAGCCCAACCCACAGAGGATTTAAAAGGAAAAATTACTAGGAAATGAAGCAGATGACATCTGATGTGGACAACTAACCAAAGACTCTGGACCAGGCCTGCATGACCAACACCTCTACTCCATCCTTTTAATTTGATCACTGTGAACTTCATATTTGACCCTAAATTCACTCCCTTTGTAACATACATTGTAATTACAGTGTTAGTTACTGGACTTAGATAATTTAATCAGCCCCTTCCTATCTCACAAATAATATGGAAAGCCAAACATTTATGTTAATAATTATTGTTTTCTTTTTCTTCTTAACTGCCTGGAAGAACAATTCCATTGTTTGCATATCCAGATCCCTTGCATATGAAGGAAATTTGACAAACTGTTGGACTTGTCATCAGAGGCCTCATTCTGCACATGTCTGGAGATGCCTTAGTACATCTAATTACCAATCTTTCCACCATTCCTCCATTGACTTCTTGTGCTAATTGTACTACTGAACCCTCATATCGTGTAAGGCTTACTTGGACTCCTCTGAGAACTCCTTGCCTAACCAATCAAACCTCCAAGGAGTTGACAGATAATATTTGTAAAAGGGAAAAATCAAAATTACCTAATTTCTGTCAACCTACTCATACTCTACCTACAGATGACCTTCTTGATTGCTCACACCCTTCACATCCTTGCTTTAGCCAATTTCATTATAATAACTCCATGATTTGTGCCCCTTTGGAGTGTATTTTCACTTGTACTTGGCAGAAAGACATATGAGGAACACACCAGTTAAATCCCTATCAAATAAAGGGTCAGGCGCTGGACCCATGGCCGAGTGGTTAAGTTTGTGTGCTCCACTTTGGCAGCCCAGGGTTTTACCGGTTCGGATCCTGAGCACAGACATGGCACAACTCATCAAGCCGTGATGAGGTGGTGTCCCACATAGCACAACCAGGGGCACTCACAACTAGAATATACAGCTATGTACTGGGGGGCTTTGGGGAGAAGAAGAAAAAAAGAAGATTGGCAACAGACATTAGTTCAGGTGCCCATTTGTTTAAAAAATGGGGGTATTGTACAATTAGACTCTTGGTTACACCCATCTCATTATATGATCAATCACAAGCTCAGCATTGGGCGCCTCCTTTGAACCTACTTCACAGATCAAAACATGAAGCTGGTTGTAGACACAGTCAAGGTGTCCGGTGCCTGGTGGTGTCAATCCCAGTGAAGGTGCCAGATTTGGAAGAACAGCTTTCCCTTGGGTAGGTGTTGCATAGAATGAATACACGATCAGATATTTATCTAAAACCTTAGGGAAAATTGCTGAATCTATTGCTAAGGCAATAGCCGCCCAAGAAAAATCTTTACATTCCCTCGCATGGAATTGTATCAGATAATAGAATTGCTCTTGATTACATCCTAGCTGAACATGGTGGGGCCTGCTCTGTTGTAAATACCTCTTGTTGTACTTGGATAAGCACCTCTGGTGAAATAGAGACAGAACTACACAAAATCTGAGCACAGACCAAATGGTTAAATACAGTACCCACTGGCACCCCATGGTTCTTCAATCTTTTTAGCTGGCTACCCTCAGGAATTTGCCTCCTGGTTCAGATCTATTCTCCAATTTGGACTTAGCATTTTGTTTCTTACTAAAGGAATTCTTGCTATTATCAAACTTTGTCTCTTCTGTGCAGCTTGGTGTTATAAAAACACTGCTCAGATAATGGTTGCTCAGTGCTTTGAACTGATCACCAAGGCCTAGGAGACTTCACATGAGGAATCTCAAGAAACTACAGAAGACGATTGCCCTTGAAGGAGCTTGATGGTAAAGGCTTTCTCTCTTCTGGTGTTCTTGTTGCACACATGCAGCCTCGGGCTCCTAAGGAAACCACTTTCCCCCCTACATGGGATATGCTGTACCAGGAATGAACCTTCCCAGTGACAAGGGACCAACAAGGACACAATGTACTGGGAATGAGCCTTCCCAGGGACAAAAGATGGATGTTTTTAATAATTGACCAGTGTTGCTTTCTGATGGTTGATCAGCAATGCTTTCAAGGAAATATCATGATCAAAAGGGAAAAATGTGAAAAGTTGACATAAGTGGGGCCATTTTAAAAATAGAGCTGGGGCAGTCAATTCAGAGCAACTGCCTGCATGACTCACTCCTTGAACCTCTGGACTGAACTGGGCTAGACCTTCGGGCTGGGCCAAGCCAACATTGTCTTCTAAATGACTGTGTGTAGAGCTAACAGGGAAGCAGACATCCTGACCACAAAGACGATGATTATGGACTGTCTTGCTGAAGAGAGAATCAGTAACCAGCCACGTACAGCTAAAGAATAACCTAGTTTATTAACACCTGTAGACGATTTTTTTTCTCTTCCTCTTCTTTTCATGTAATTGCTCCTTTCCTTTTCTTACAAAAACCTTTCTCTTTCACCCTGTAATTGGGACACCATTTGGGTTTCTCCCTGAATCTGTGCTCACTGAATGTCAATTTGTTGAACCCAAATACGCTTTGCCTCTTCAACTGGTTTCTGTTTTTGTAGGTTGACACTTCCCTAACTTTGGTCATTTTATGACTCATAATCACCTTCAACTAAATAGCAACCAAAGGACACAATTGGAACCAAATTTTGTAGAAAACATACACAGCAGTTGTAAAACAGAGAGAAAATTACCTTACCAATTTGCTGTAATTAACTACCTTAAATTACATATATATTTATTAAATTATAAATTTATGTAAATTAATATATAGTTAATTTCCTCTCATAGCACCTGATGAAAAAGATGTTAAGGGCATGTGAATTTTCTTCCCTCCCTTATTCTTCTTCAAGCACTCTCTGTACCAAGTGAAACAAGGACTCTAGTGATGCCCCAGATTTTTTTTAAGAAGAAATCTGTATTTAAGGTCACTATTCCTATAGTAAGAATCATTTTGTTGTGTTTTCCCAACCAGGGGTATAAGTGTGTGAAATAAGGACTATAGAAAATGGAATTCAAAGGAATTCTCTGATGATGGAGTTTGAGGACCTGAAACATCTTGATGGGATTTGCTTCCACCTCCTGAATTCCATCACTGTGACCCTGGTGAGGCAATGGAATTGAAATTCATAGTAGCTCCTTTTCACTTGTTAGTGTGCTGTTATAAATAAAAGGCACCATGCATGGAGTCAGGCCAAGGTCCTCACGCTGAATTTTTACTCAAACATAAGGCAGCAACCCAAGGCTTTACAGGTGGTGCAGTGTACAATGTTCCATATTTAAGAAGATGCCATTCATACTGTAGACATGGCAAGTTTGTTACTTGACGACAATTTTTCTGACAGATGAGAGTAAAATCCCAATTCTAACAAAATCACAAAAGGGTCTCAAGGTAGGGATTTCAGGACAGTTATCTTCCTTTTGACCCAAAAAATCCATTCTCTGCCCATCTCCACCTATGCCTACCCTGCTGTCTGCCCAAAGAAGCTGACCTCTTTGTTGTACAAAACAGAACCTTCATGCCCTCTGGCTTCTTGTTGGAGTTTAGCCAGTGAAGAGCAGGGAGACGCAACGGTCGAGGGAGAGTGAGGTCGGAATAGCTATTTACCTGTCTCATACTCTCACGGCGGCCAGCCCCGGCTGACTCTCACTCCTTCTGGTTGTCTGTTGTAAGTCACACACTGGTCCTTTTGGGGCTGACTAGCAGACTGAGGGGTATTCTTCCAGGGTCCCCACACCCACAAATTTAGAAATAGCGATTTTGTAAGTACACATTCCTAATCTTGTTCTATTGAAGGTGCCACCCGTTTGCCATGGTACCCTGACGCGGGGAGTCCCTTCCTCATCCACACAGCAGTGCACATGTTAGCCCTTCTTTGTGCTCATGGTCCAAATCAGGGCCTCCGTTCCACTGACAGAGGCCTCTGTACTTTCTCCCTAATGGAAAACGGAAGCCAAAGGACAATCTGAAGAGCAGGGAAGGATTTACGGGCAACAGGACCCTCCTAGAACATTGAGCACATATGCTTATACTCTAAACAATTTGGAGAGAAATAAAAATTCTTAGACACTCCTTTTTATCGTGAAAAACACTCCAAACTACAGAACAAGGAAAAATCTTGATTTGATGTTTATTTAAAATGCTCAGTTTTTAAAACATAAATGTCAAACCACACAAAAGTTTTAAAATATACCTTAACCTCCAATCCCTGGTTCCATTTTCTTTTTAACAATTTATTTTTTTCTCCATTGGATGGATATCAGAAGATATGCTGAAAATATTCTAGAAACATTTAAATGTCTAAATATAATAAATATCTGAAAATATTTATAAGATTATTCTAAAATACACTTATGCTTCAGATTCCTGATTTATCATTTTAAACAGTGCCCATGGACTCTCAACAGTATTAGATTAGCTATTTAATAAAATTATACTTTCTTTCACCACACGTTACATGTATAAAGATATGCAATTGCATGTATCTTTTCAAGGTTTCTGTATATTACCTTCTGTTACTTCTCTATAACCATGTCCTCTGTTTTTTATCCACAGATTGGTTACACAAATTGAAGACAAATAATAGCATTTATAATATTATGGCACAAAATATGGCAGAACCAAGTTATGTGTGGGGAAAAAAATAACTTTAAACTACTAAATATGAGCCACTAAAGTGAAAATGGTCTCAGCACCAAGGTCAAATTAATTCTCTTTTCAGACACTGAATCAGTTGCTCAAAATACTGCCACATGGATATGCTCGTTCCTCCATCCTGAACCATAAATTCAATCATACACAATTTTAAATAAAGGAGAATTAAAATAATCATATACTAACACATAAATTATACACAAATACAGCATTATATATGTTGAACTTCTGATGAATCTATTAATCCCAGGAATAACTGGTAATGAGATGAAATCATGGCTTCAGGAAGGTTACCTTGGTAACAGTTTGGCTTGGTTTCCATGGTTACAAAGAGTACAGCTGAGAAGCTCAAAGAATCACAATTTCCTTTGATTGGTAGATTCTCAGAAATGATGATTTGGAAAGTGACAGGGGATTAAAAAAAGAAAAAGATTCCCCTCATGAGGAACGAGACATTAAGTGTAATGATAGCGCATTGATGGTCAGACCCAAGACAGGCCTTTGAAATTTAATGAAACCTCCCTTTGCTCTTTTATAAAAAATTGGACAGAATATCTCAATTTATAACAGCATGAATCTGCAAACCAAAATCCCTGCCCTTGATTAACCAGGCAAAATATGTCAGACTTTTTAAAAAGAATTTAAAAAAAAAATTAGCTTTGAAAATTCACTAGTCACTTAAATTGTGAATCATCCAAAAGACTAAAATAAATATTTTTGATGTCTCTGTATCATTTTATGGGGTTTAGTAGACCAAAAAAGAAAATGGTGATAAAACATACAGTGACATACTTCTATCTATATCTATATGACAATATACAAAAATCTAGTGATAAGGGCAGTAAGAAATCTAGAGTTGGGGACATCTCTGTAGCTAGTTGCATGTACTTAAGCATGTCATTTTATTTGCAACTGGCTTTTCTTTTCACTATGTAGCTATCAATACTTACTATCAAAAATACAGAAATTGGATAACTGTGTAAGCTACTGGTTAGGAAACACTATAATACATGATTTTAATATTTCTTTCTGTGCCTTGAATCCTAAGATTTTAAAATATTTCGTCCCAATTGGAAGAGCAAACTGAAGAGATGTTTAGGCAGGCTAGGAAAAATGTGGACAAAGCAGTAGATACTTAGCTCCTCCCAATTGTGTCAGAGCTTCCTAAGAAGCAGGAAAAATGTCTAAGGCTCTTCATTTAGATTCCCCCCAGCAGGAAGGATGTTTAAAGGAAAGATAGAATGAAGGATCTTTCCCAGAGTTAACTGTCTCCAGCTGGAAGGCAAAGTAGTTAGAGACAAAGAACTAACAAAGGCAAGAGAAATCCCCAGAGAGGGAGGCAGGGAGGCCTCGGTGAAACGGCTGCCGGAGAAGCCATGGGCCCAGACACCTTGAGGCAGTTTCTTGGTCTCCTTTAACATACAGTGCCCCAACCCTTCAAACTCTAACCCCCAGTGTCAGTAGACTAGTCATTCTAGAAATTCTGTGGCCAAACCACAATTTCCATTTGTGTTTCTGTTCCAGTACTTGGGGATAACATGGAGACGGCTTCCGGAGCAAGTGACAAGAGAACTACCCAGGCTAATCATCTCTGAAGCTCAGGAGACTCTGGGATCCCCCTTTACTCTGGATACAAAGGTATCCACCACAGAACAGAAGCAGGATACAGAGCCAGCTTAGGACACTGACACTGACACAAAATAATTCACAAAAATGGAAAAAGGTCCAAGGAGACCAAATCCTCCAAATAAGGTACCAGAGTCCAAGTTGAGTTCTCGTCTTGACCTTCATGATCTTAGGCTACATAAAGGTAATAGATTTGCGAAAAACCAGGATGTTAAACTGGAGTTCTGTGAATTTTACATCAGGTTAGAAAAGAAAATAATGGAGAACTTATTCACACTGCATCAAAGGAATTAGACAGTCTTGATAAAGATGGGTGGAAGAAAGAAGCATACTCACACTACAAAAATGTTATTGAAAGAAAAAAGGAAGGAACAAAGGAGAGAGAAAGAGAGAGTGCAAAGAAAAGGAGGAAGGAAAGAAGAAACTGGCTGAAAGGAAGATGGGAAGAAACTATGGCACACAGAAGTGAAAGAAAAAATCAACTCAAAGAAAAAATTACCCAAGAAAATAAAGAAAAATTTCTTACTGTTTCTTGCCAAAGAAGAATTTAAAGAAAATACAGATCCAAGGTAACAATGTACTAAGTTTACAATGATAAAATAGCTGAAGAAAACGAAAATACAGAGCAGAGGACCAAATTGAGGAGGTATAAACAACATTACAGAACTAAGAAGTCATTTGAAAATAACAGCTAATTCAGGTAACTAGGTTCTAAGAAGTAACATAGGTAAAATGAATAACAGAAAAGATAACAGAGAGTCTTGAGATAATAATGTGAATGCAGAGCAATAGGACAAAGTGACTAAAGCAATTAGAAAGAGCATAATAGATACAGAGCAGGTAACAATGAGGCAGCCTTGGACAATCCTTGCATCTGAAGAAGACAGCACAACTAATGGAATGGAAAAAAAATCTTTTTAGAGAAAAGTTTCCTATAAAAGAATAAATGAATGTATAGATCAAAAGATTATGCGCTTCTAAAAGAAATGTTACAAAACAAACAAACAACCATCTGACATGATAGTCAACTTCCCAAACTTCGAGAATAAAGAAAGAATTCTTTGGTCGTCTAGGCAAGGAACATGAGATGAGGTGGGAAATGCCTATCGTCCTCAGACAACCACATAAATATTAAAAAAACAATAGAAGCAGAATCTTCAAAGATCTAAGGGGAAATTAAATATAATCCAGGAATGTTATACTCGGGCAATCTGTCAAGCAAGTGTAAAGACAACAGAAAGAAATTTTCAGATATGCGTGAATGCAGGAAACACAAAGCCAGGAGCCCTTTTTGAAAACACAACATTGTGACAAATGTAGCCACCCAAGATATGATGAAGCTGTGGTACAGGGGTAATGGTAAGCATTGGAAATTTAATATAAAGCACTAAGACCAAATGTTGTTAAGATATATGGTTATAGAAAATAACTTTTTTTTATTGCGGTAACATTGGTTTATAATGTTATATAAATTTCAAGTGTACATCATTATATTTCAATTTCTGTGTAAATTTCATCATGTTCACCACCCAAAGAATAATTACCATCCATCACCATACAGGTGTGCCTAATCACCCATTTCACCCTCCTCCCTGCCCCCATCCCCTCTGGTGACCACAAATCCTTTAGACTTTATTATATACACATGCTCAATGTATAAGGTTAGGCTTTAAAGAACAGAAATAGAATCTATAACTTTCAAGCCAAGAGAGGAAAGGAAACTGCTAATGAGTGGTTGTGTAGGAATATTAAATAGGGGGGTTAGGATAGACTGCATTTGAAAGGTCATATTTAGGCAAAGACACAAACGAGGGAGTTAACCTACAAATATCTTGCAGAAGAGTATTCTAGATAGAGGGAACAGTTAGAGCAAAGAATTACTAAGTGGAAGAATCCTGGGCACATTCTAGGAAGAGCAAGGAGGCCAGTGTGACAGAAATAGGGTGAAGAAAGGGAAGAATGTCAGAAGATGTGACAACGGACACCAGATAGTGCAGGGTCCATCTAGCTCATTTCAAGGTTAGAGGAAGGAGTGATATGATCTAACTGACATCTTCAAAGGGTCATTTGTGTTGTTGCATTGAGAATTCACTGCAGGGGGCAAGGGTAGAAACAGGGAGTCTATTTGTGAGTGTAATTAATATGATTACTGCATTAATCCAGGCACGAGGTTATCATAGCTGGACAAAGACAGAAGCAGTACAGGTGATAAAAACTGGTTCGATTCTTGATATATTTTGAAGAAAGAGTCAAAGTATTTCCTGTGTGAAATATAAGGCATGAGATAAAGAGAGGAACCAAGAATGACCCACAAGATTTGGCCTAATCAACTGGAAAGAGAGGGTCACCATGGACCAGATGAATAAAGCACATTAGGAGTTCAGTTTGAACCTGTTGAGTCTGTGATATTATACAAGTAGAGAGTTCAGAAGAGTCGCCTGAACTAGAGATATATATTTGGAGCGATCACCATATATATTGTATTTAAAGCCATGAGACTAGACAAGATCACCTACATAGTGAATGTATAGGAAAAAATGACTAAGGATTGAGATTTGGGGTACTCCACAATAGACACTTGAAAGAAGAGGTGTCACCAGCAAAACAGCCTGAGAAGGAGTGATGGGTAAAAACCAATAAATGTGAGATGCTAAAAGCCTATTGAGAAAAGTATGTCAAGGGGGAGGGCATGATCAACCGTGTCAAGTGTTGCCAGTAGGTTAAGCAAAAGGAGAACCAAAAATTGACCATTGGGTTTAAGAACATGGAAATTATCTTTTACCTTAACCCATGTAGTATTTTGTGGAATGGTTAAGGCAGAAGCCTTAGTGGAGAAAGTTGAGAGAACATGAAAGCTAGAAATCAAGGGCTGCAAATACTGAAATCTCCTTTAAGGAGTTTTGCTACTAAGAGGAGCAAATAAATGGTCAGTAGCTGGTAGAGGACTGGGGCAAGAAAAAAAAAACCGTGTAGAAGTTACACACTGTACAGTTGGTACACTGATGGACATGATCCCGCGAAGAATGAAAACTTGATGCTATAAGAGAGAGAGAGAGAGAGAAAGGAGAGAATTACTGGTACAACATCCTTGAGTATGCAAGAGAGGCTGAGATGTATTGTACACCACGTGAAGGGAGCAGCATGGGTATATCATCTATGCATCCATGGGAGAAGGTAGGCAGACTGTGTGACGTGCAGTTGTTGACAGGTGGGTAGCTATGGTGGTGGGAGTTTTTCAAAGTCATCTGCTGATTGCTACTGTTTTCTCCATGAAGGAGGAGGCAAAATTATAAGGTGAGAATAAGGATGGCATAGGAGGCATAGATGCTCATTTAGAGAGAATGCATAAAATACTCGTCTAGGAGAGTAGATGAAATGGTAATCTGGCAGCATCAAGGAGCCACTTGATTTTGAGGTTATGAATATTAAAGTGAGACTAATCAGCAATGTTTTCTGTGCTTTGTACGTGTTTAGGTACGGGCCTGGAGTGGGAGAAGAGCTGGAATTAACCAGGATTTTTTTTTTTTTTGGCTAAGGACTATGAAATAGGAAGTGTGTGTATTGAGGGGTGTGATTATGACAATTCTCCATGGAATGTAGGCTGGAAGAAAAGAGAATGAGGCCATCGAGAGGGGCAAATGACAGATAGGATTGGAGGCCTTGGTGAATCAAGATTGTTTCAGTGGAAGTACTAGGCAGAGTGAGCTAGAAATAGAGGAAGCAAATAAAGGATAGGAAACAAGAATTTGATATTATGGAAGGATTGCGTCTACTAGTCACAAAAATGTCTAAGATATATCTAATAAAAGGTACATCTTTTTTTAAGTAAGCTGAGGTTGAATAGCAAACAAGATCCCTAAAGGAAAGTAAAGGGGATGGCATTGTTGGGATCGTTTATGTGTATGTTATATTTTCCAAGATAAAAGTAGCATTGGAAAAGGTGACAGACAGCCAGCGTCTAAAATCACTAAGAAGTGAAAAGCAATGTTAGTAGATATCAACAACTAAATAAGCTTTGTTCTGCTCTTCTTTTTCTAATGAATACTTTTGCCACTATCTATTCAGGTTAATGTGTGTACATCAAGTAAATTATTTCTAATAGCTGTATGCTCTTCCACAGCAGTATCCACCACATTTGGCTTCTCCATTGCCCCAGTTATTGACACCTAAGTTGCCTGCAAGTCTTCCCTACCACTAACTATCACCAGTGTCCCTTATGGATCGATGGAAGAACTTCACTGAGGTATGTAGCTGCAGTATATACTCAATCCTGCCAGATTACTCTCTAGAGTGGCAGCACCAATCTACACACCACATCAGTTACAAATTAGAACATTGCGGGGACCTAAGGATTCACTGGTAGGTCCCTACCCATTCACATTATCTTCCTCTCCTCCCTAAGGGTAACTACCAATCTGCTATTTGCTTTATTTAAAAAAAAAAAAAAAAGTATAGTTTTAATATCTATGTATGCCTTTGGTTTAGTCTATTTCAGACTTTATGGAAATGGAATCACTCTACATAATCATTATTCTGTGACTTGCTTCCTTCATTCAATATCATGATTGTAAGCAATATCCATAGTGCATGAATGTAGCTGTAGTTTATTCATGTTCATTTATGAAAAGTGGGTCATTATATAAGTATGCAACTATTTATCACATTTTTTGTGAATGAATATGTTAGTTGTGTTGGAGGAGGCAATCAAAAAGATGTGTCCTCCAGCTAACACTGGGCAATCAGAGGCTCCTCAGCCCCTCCCCTGTCCTTGGAATGTACATTCTGCTTGCCTTCCTGGAGCTGGAAACTACCCCAAGGACACAGCCTTGAGACAGTAAGGTGTTGTTGAGATCATCTGAATGGTAATACTTCACTGAACCCAGCTGAGGCCTCTACACAAACTTTTAAGATTCTAGTGGGCAGGTGAGGCACCCAAGACAAGCTTCCTGAGTAAGTTCCCTTGCTTATTACAACTGTCACCCACCAATTTGGAGTGTCTGCCTCTTTCTTCAGTCTCTTCTTGCCCTCCGTGTACAGGGGACAGTCTGCAAACCAAGAGGTTGTTTCCTATTTGGGGTTATAATGACCAATGCCTCTATGAATATTCTAACATATTTCTCAAGGTAGACATGTGCAAATGTTTCTTTAGGGAATACACCCAGAAGTGGTATTGCTAGGGCACTGAGTATGTGTCTATGAATATTCTAACATATTTCTCAAGGTAGACATGTGCAAATGTTTCTTTAGGGAATACACCCAGAAGTGGTATTGCTAGGGCACTGAGTATGTGTCTCTTCAAATATACTAAATAATGCCAAACTGTTTTCAACATTATTGTAGCAATAGGCACACTCACCAGCAGTGTATAGGAGCTAACATTGCTCCATGCCCTGTCAACACTTGGTATTGTCAGACCTTTCAATTTGTGCCATTCTAGTGAGTGTGTAACGGCATCTCATTTAATTTTTCTCTGTTTACTCTTAAAACTGAGTACAGTATACGTATGTTTGCATAAGATTTCAAATGGGTAGAAATTTTAAATATATATTCCCATATTATAAGTATAAGCATATTTTTTGACCCGAAAATATACAAATGAGAGTTAACAGTAATTATTTTGGGGAAAAGAAACTGATTTGGGGGAGAAAATAATCCTTTACTTTTCGTTTATCATTTTCAGTATAATTTCAATTCATTTTCTATACCAATGTGTTAATTTTATTTAAAAAATATAAATTAAATATTGAAGTCCAAAATCATTTTAAAACACGTATATATTTAAACAAACACGTAAGATTAACAAACAACTTTTAATCTGTCACCAGCCAAATCTTTTGCTGGATAAATACACTAGGATTTCCAAGTTCACTACAGTAGCCACCAGCCACATGCGGATACTGAGCACTTGAAAATTGGCTAGTACCATATGTTGAAATTATAATATGTTTGATATAGTTGGATAAATAAAATATATTATTTAAATTAATTTCACCTGTTTCTTTTTATAGTTTAATGTGGCTCTTAGAAAATTTTAAATTCCATGTGTGGCTCAAAATATATTTCTATTGACAACATTGAGAAGAATCTATTTAGTAACTTGAGAAAACAAGACTAAGGAGATTTCAAAAGAAAAAATTAAAACTATCAAAAACATAAATATACCTCACTTTAAGCAAACACAGAATTATTCCTCGTTATGCAAAAAATATAATAGCATACTTGTATACATCTTATTCAAATCACAATTAACTATAATTTGAAGTCAGGAGCAAGATCATAATTCTCATACATTTTCACAGTTCACACATTTGCTTGTAGACAAAAAAATGAAAAGAAGAATACCCAAACAAGAAACAATGCTTTTGGTGACATCCATTCCATCATTCTTTCAGTCAACATCTCGCGAATGGCTATAATGGGTCAGGACCTGCATTAGGCAACAACAAGAAAAAGAATTTACAGAAATAACAACCAGAGGCCTTCCTCTTCCATTCTCATTCAGTGAAGCAACATTCTCCATGGCATACGGGACACATTCCACTCTCAAAGGCACCACTTAGCAAAGCATGTATTCAAATGTGGTAACATTTTCTGGATGATCTAGTCTATAAATAGCACCAAAAGAAAACACTAAATATGCACAATTAAGCATAAATTAACTCTAATGTACTTTGTCTATATGTTTAATCTATGTTTGCTCTAATAATTATCTCGATTTCTCAGGAATTTGCTCTTGGGGGCATCCAAGCTTGGGGAAGCTTATTTTCAATGCTGGAAATGTGAAGAAAATGTGCTGCAGAAAACAATTGGTGTGCTCTGGCCGCATTGAGTTGCAGCTGCGCTAGCTGTGCCTGCAATGGCTGCTGTCAACGAGAGCAGGTGTACGCAGAGCACTGCCGGGCTGTCGGCTGCGGCTACCGAAGGGCTGGCGCAGGATTTTGGTGATGTCTGAAGATGCAGACAGATGTTGGGAGGACCACACTGAGCAAGCCACAGGGTAAGTATATTTAAAATGATGGTAGAAATAAAGAGATTTTCAAAACTGTAAAGTAGTTCTTGATGCGGAGAATTGGGGTCTCTGAAGATTTTTAATGTCTTCTTAATTCCCCCCCTCCATCTAGTTAGCAGCTCCAATTTCCTCTCTCTCTCTCTTTCCCTGTCTCTCAGATACACACATAAACATACACCCTGAAGGACATCTAAATAAATAGTTGTCGATATGTCGTACGTCTGGAGAGTACAGTTTTCTGCTTCTAATTTCCGTCTCTTTTTCTAGTAATATAGCCTGGAATGCATCCGAGCCTCTCAGAATATTCCCTCTACTTTTAGAATCTTTAAAGGAAAAGACTGTTACAAACTATTAGAAGGTTGCATGATGCATAACAGATCAGGCAAATTCCAGAAGACAAAGCACAATAAAGACAGATTACTTCAAAGAATTCCATTCAACTTAACTTAGTTTCACCTAAAAAAAATGCATAAGGCTGAAAATTAAAAAAGAACTATCCACAAACTAAACTTTTGCTTCTGCCTTGGGTTTTACAATCTGCTGATTATGGGATCCCATTTGTCCCTGGAGTCTGAGCACAGGACTGTAAGCTAGGAATGCTTTCCATGTCATCTTGGTGAAGGGGGGCCCCTCTAGATATGTTTGCTACAGAATCAGCTTTTTCTTAGTGTCAGATTCTTTTCTGTATCTAGGATTCTTTTCCTTTTTTTCTAGTCATTTGGATCAATCTCTTTTTGAGTAGGCAGAAAGAGAGTGGGTAAGAAATCCATCCTTTATTAGCAGCTAAGAAACGTGATCCAGTTTACTATCCTTTCTTTATGCAAGGAAGACTATCTTAACAGTTATTATTTTTCTGTTTTGAAAGAACAGAGGAAAGGAAAATTAGACATGTATGTGTGAAACAAAGAACTGCTCATTTGAACGATGCTTTACTGATTCTAATTAGTTTTGCTTTTCAGAGAAGAGATGAGTTACATCATCTTATTTTCAGGAGGGGTAACTTACTCTTAATTTTAAAAAATAAGAATAGTATCGCAGCCCTGTATTGCGATAGTCCATTGGAGCACGCCATCTCCCAGAGCGTAGGCCATATCATTACTCAGTTTGCTGCATAATGCTGTGCACAGAGTAAAAAGCTAATAAATGTTGACTGACTGAATGAATGAGTGAATGAAGCGCTTTCAAAAGGGCAGGTTTGAATAAGATAGGAAAGAGATGTACTTGGTAGGTTTGCAAAGTGTGGGTAAGTGGCTGCTGAAATCGGAGTCACACATCAGCAGGGAAGAAACACCCAAGTTTATATTCAGGGATTAGGCATTTCATATTTAATAGTGTAGTTATAAATCAAATGACTCTGGAAAAACATTTATAATAATGATATTTCTCCCCAGGTTTGTATTATTTCCTTTATAAATGTATTTATACACACTCTGCCTTGTTCAACAACAAATTTTAGTACGTGAAATGATAAATCCAGGGCTCGGATTCGGGCATAGAAATGCATGCCTTAAGTGCTGTACGGTTGCTGGGAGTGGATCCACAGTTCATCAGATCATGCCATGAGACTCACTGAATGAAAGGAGCTATTTCATCACTGAATTATAGTCCAGTTACAAACCATTCCCCACCTGTCACAGTTGCTTTGATAACCAGCTATTCATAAGATTTGCTATTAGTTGTTCTTACGTGATCCAGTATGATAGGAACAGCTGAAAATGTAAATACACACGAAGGTGTTTACAGTACTCAGATTATAATGTAATGAAGATCTCTGGAGGCCGCCTTCTCATAAACTAGTATTTGGGAGTCCCCTAGTTAATTCCCCACTCTACTCGCCAAGCCAGTGTTGGAAGGGATATGTGAAAATGGGAACTCTTACCCATTATTGTTGGGACTGTAATTGATGCAAGCACGTTGGAGATCAATTCAGCGAAAGCTAGTAAAGATGAAGATCTTCACATCCCATAGCCAGCATTTTCATTTCTGGGTGTACACTTTCAAGGGACTGCTACACCTGTGCATAAGAACCGCATTGCCTTACATAATGGAAACAATCAAAATGCCCATTAAAAGGGCAATGGCCCAAAATTGTATTCATTATATTCATAAAACATAATGACACACATTGGCTGAAAACAAATGTAATTTTATGCATTGTCATGAATTTTAAAAAAATATAATTGTAAGTGAATAATATGTTTTATTATACCTAAAATAATATTTGTATAAATCAAGAAAAATAAATAATTCTCTCTCATTCCACATATATATTTGATTATATATGTACATATGTATACGTTGATATATGTATGTATATAATTTTTAGGGACACATACTTTTATAGTAAAACCAGAGGCAGGCTAACCATAAAGCTAATGAAATATTCCCAAAGCCAGAGCATCCCAGTCTTGGTCCTTGGTCCTGCCCCAGATCTGTAGGCTGCATCTTAATCTACTCCCATCCTTTCCCCAGAGGATGATGTCTGGAGCATATTGCTGTTTTTCTCTTTTGCTTTGTTTTATAACAGGTAGCATTTCTTCTCTGTCACTATATAGATTCAAATAAATTGGCAGTCTCTCCTTTTGTACTGAGAGAGACTATTTTGGTGAACCTTGTCAGTAATGAGAATTTAAGTCAAATATCTAACCATTACATAGGGAAATACTGGAGAAAGTTCTGAACAATGATGTAAAATTGAATGAGCGACCTTCTAAAACAGCCGTGATATGTCCTGCCTAAAGGCCATGGGCAGAGGGTGACTTGCCAAGATGATGATGCAATTTTATTCCCTTTCCTTTTGGCTGAAACTGAAGACAGGGCATATGGAGGTTCCTCCTGCAGGGCGGCAAGGACAGGCGAGGCAGAACATCCTGGGCAGATGAGCACGCCCGGGCAGCAGAGCGGCAGAGCAGAGGCTCAGGAGCCAGAGCAGCAGGAGGGTGTTTCCTGGAAAGGGGCCGGGTCATCAACTCTAGGTTTTCTGATATTCCTTTTTAAGGCTCCTTTTTTTGTACTGCAATCCACTATGTAATCATCAAGCCTTGGGTAATGTCTGCTAGGCATGCCCACTTTCTATCATCTGTGTTTCATGGAGTCAAGGGAGTGGCCCAGAAAACTGCAGCCTGACGGCAAAGAGCAACCGACACTGCTTAAAAAAGTCAAGGGCTTCAAAGCATAGAGCTGAGAAGACGGTGTGACCATTTTGAGTAATAAGTGGTGGATCTAGTTCTTCCACAGAGGCAGCAGGTGTTAAGAGAGGCAACTGAGAGTACTAGGAAGGCGGAGTTGAATGGCAGCAGCAACAGCAGCTGGAGAGGAGGTGAGGCCAGCTTGTGGAGCAACATCACCTGGCTGCTCACTAGTAGGACACTTGAACCATGGGAGAGGTCAATTAACGAGGATCTGTGAGCCTCTCCTTGAGAAGGGTTAGGAAACAAGAGGGAACGGAGAGAAGGGGAGACTTCAGGTTGGGATCTGCTGGGCCTTTAAAAAGAAAAAACAATGTTGGTGCTGTCTTCAGCAGGACAGAGGAAGAAAATGTGAAGGAAGAAATGGGCAGTACCTACACTTCACCCAGTCTGACGGCCTGGGAAGTCTCCATTTAACCATACTGGAAGATTCCATCAGTCATACGGCACTGTGCAGATACATAGATGGTTGGCCTTGTATAGGCCAAAATATATGTTTAACTCACTTAGATTTTTAGATTTTATTTCAAAATTGGTACTCTGTTGAAAGTCAAAATTAACTGGTCCATTATGACCATAATTTAAAATACCACGTTTGATAGTGTTAATAACAACTTAGTTTCTTTGGATTAAAGTTTTTCTGCATGCCAATGACAAACATTAAGAAATTTATGGTACATACAATTTAATTTAATTTAATTTAATTTTTTTAAAGATTGGCACCTGGGCTAACAACTGTTGCCAATCTTTTTTTTTTTTTTTTCTGCTTTATCTCCCCAAACCCCCTCGTACACAGTTGTATATCTTAGTTGCAGGTCCTTCTAGTTGTGGGATGTGGGACGCCGCCTCAACGTGGCCCAACGAGCAGTGCCATGTCTGTGCCCAGGATCTGAACCCCGGGCCGCAGCAGCAGAGCGCTCGAACTTAACCGCTCAGCCACGGAGCCAGCCCCACAATTTAATTTTAAAATACTAATCTTGTTTACACCTTTTCTCCCAAATGACAACTCAAATAATTGCAGCTTTTTCAACCTCAAACATTTCAAAACAACAAGAAAAAGAAAGCTCTCTTTCCCATATAAGAACTCAAATTTTTGGCTACCTACAACTTGTGAGCTGACTTTATAATTTTTCATCAGTATCTATGCCTTCTCAGGCCACTGAACTACTTTTAGAAGTAGACAGTGTTGCTGATAATGCAGTACATCCTGTAAATTCAACCTCTGCAAATCACGCCATCCAGGGCAACTGACTTGGTGAGCAAAATCTCCATGCTCACCTGGTCAGCTTCATCTAGAAAAATGAGTCTTCTAGCCAAGGTTACAGTGCTTGTTTCTGCCCTGAGTATGCAAGGAAGTTAAATATAACCTCGACATTTCGATGAACTTTGTGAGGTTATTGAAGGTTTGTATTTTCAAATGCCTCTGATTAATCAAATTTAATTAACAGAGAAAATATTTATTTATGTACATAGATAGTGGGGACTATATCCTCTTCTTGTTTGTTATGAGAGGAGAGCATGGAGAAAAATCTTGAGAAAAAATAAGAATATCCATCTTCAAATATTTTCAGAATATAAAAAAAATTCTATTTAGAACGCTCAGAAACTTACACATGATAGGATGTTTTATCACAGACTCTGGCACAGGAGATTCCTAGAAATTAGAAAAATAGAATGTTTCTAGTGTAATAGTGAATGCAAAAGTATATACTCCAAGAAATAGTTTTTTACAAAAATGAAGTGGAAACAAGACTCTTAAAACGAGTGTTGAATATTTTCCTTTCTGGTTTTTGTTATTTGTAAATTGTTCCTTCAGCCACCAAGTGATACGATGGTTTCTGAGCAGTGTTTACCTTTGTGATAACTTCATCTCCCCCTGTTGTTCAAACTGATAAAACACAGCCCTCCGGACTTGGGCAAGGTGCTCCCTTCCTGTTATTTGTAAGCAGACATGAAGCAGACAGGCCCCTTCTGAAGTTTTCTGCATGCTGTGTTTTCTCTCCTCGCTGCAACAAGAAAAGCCTTTTTTTTTAATCTGGCTTCCTTTGAAGAAGTGACTCAGACATCTTCATGGCCTCTAAAGGTAAGAGTAAATATAGGCAGCTGATAAATTTTTCCTTATATTATGACTAAAAAGATCCGGTTGTAGGGGTGTTATAATCAATGAGATTGATACTTTAAAACCTGTCATTTATTGCTTTGGAACATTGGAATTTTAAAATTTGAACTCCAAGGAGCATGTTGCATTAATTTTTTTTAAAACAACCTTATCTGATAGAACGTAAAAGTTAAGATGTAAACAATGTTTTAGTTATCATGAATAAACACAGTGATTTACTAAAAGCTGCACAGCAAAATTTAGAACGGGGATATTTAATGCCAAACACAAGGGCAGGTGGATATTCCAAGTTTAAAGGGATTTGAAGAAAGCTTTTCACACATAAGTTAAAAAGTGTTAAAGTATATAGTTCAATGTTTTTCAGTTTCCCACTTGTTCAAAGTATGTGACATAGCCATTTCCTATAAAGAATTCCACGTGTTATTGGTAAATTCTAGCAAATTTAATGGACTAGAAGTAAATATTTCTGAACTATGAAGTAAAAATCTTTCAAAATTTCTTTGATAGTAAACTATATATAAACAACTAAACAGAAAATAACTAATTTAAGCAAGCAGATTAATTAGGGACTTGGCAGGGGAGCTGGTAAGTTTTTCCTCAACTCCCTAAAGCTGTATAAATATCATCAGTACTGTCTTACTTTAAGAACTTCTCAAAAAACAGGGCATGTGGTTGTTTTTTAAGGTAATGAGTTGCAATCTCACTAAAAACACCCGTGAAATTATATTAAAAAATAAAGTTATGATGTGTTTTCCTTCCGTTATTAGAACAAACCATTAAACTCTAGGCTATAATGGAAAGTTTTAGCATGAGGAATTATGATTAATATAATTGGTGGAAACCTTTTAACCTAATTACAAATAGGATAATAGAGTCCACCAATTTAAAATATCCTAAATTAAATTAATGATCCATTCAAAGAAATGTGTATGCTTATTTGCTTTCTTTATCAAAATACATTTTGGATGCCATTTAATATGGATCAAACGAGGTAATCTTTTCATTTTTCATCAGCATTTTATGTACACCAGTCCCTGAGTGTCACGGGGGGAGCTGAAACGAATTGTAAAATACAGATGTGAAACATAAAAATGATGAATTTGAATATATGTGTGCTTCATTTTCATATTGGAAGACAAACACAAAGACATCTTGACAAGTCTTTTCTTTCGTTTAAGACTGAGCTAATAGCCAGTCCAGAACATCCATCACTCTCTAAAGTAGGAGTTACAGCAGCAACTCTAGCCTGTAAGGTAAAGAGTTGCAGACTGTGTGAAATATTTATAAGCTACTTATACATTTTTAAAAGAGTAGATAGAAATTCAAAGCCAGATAGAAATTCAAAGGAGTTCCTTCTTCATCTGGTGGTCTGAGTCTTTGAAGAAACTTGTGACTAGAAAGCAATATTATGATCAAAATAGATTAATGTACCAAAAGAGCAGTGATGTTCAGTAATGATAAGGATTCAAGACTAAACTTAGAGGTAAAACTTCAAGTGGAAAACTAACACTCCTTCTGCAGCCTACTCAGAATATTTAATAGATGAAGTGGGTCAAACGTCTCCGAGAGAATCTATGCCATTCAAAAGAAGTGAAAATAAAGTTTCCTTTTCAATTAGAAATCTCGTTTGAGGGGGCAGGTCAGTTACCTCAAACATTTTTTGGACAGTTTTCTTCAAATATATTTAAAGACAATATTTATAACATCATGATGTTCTCTGGCCCTGAAACTGTATTGGCAATTAGCATTTTCCCGGGGAATACAGGCGAATTGGACATTTCATACATTTCGTAGGCAGTTCAATTAGCAGCACTGAACCAGAGGACAGTCTGAATACTGGCTGCCATTAGAACTGAAGAAATATTTATGGGGGCTGGAGTCCCCTGGTTTCGTATAAAGAAACACAATTTAACAACAGGTTGGTCTCAAACTCTCTTTTAAGTTTGAGAAAAATGGGAGTTTCCAGGATGATCTAAACTGAACAGGAGTGATTTCCAGAGGCTGCTCCAATGTGAACTGGAATCCCAGAAAAGGAAGCGAGTGCTTTCAGAATGCTGAGCCTATAGTCTCCGACTGCGACTCTGCTCCCAAATAAGACATTGGACGTGATCTGCTCTGGGCCCCAAGAGCATCAATGCCTCTGGATCTGCTGTGAGGTCTAAGGACCTAAAGATCTGAGTCAGGAATGTACAGCCCTTCGCCAGACACTCAACAACCTATTGCATTTTGTAACAGCAAGTATGGCTTACAAGATAAAACTGGAGTAATTTGCTAATCTTTTTAACAATAAAAGTGACAATGAGAGAGAATCTAATGATCTTTTACCAGGTATTATTAGAAATTTCTCTCTACATGAGTTCTTTTTTAATTGAAGGACAACATGTGCAGTAAACAGAAGGACAACAGTAAAGTGCATAAAGAGCACCAAACTTACGCTCCATGATTTTTTAAATCAGGACGTACCGGTGTAACCACCACCAAGATCAAGATATAGAATCTTTCTAGCCCCTCATACAGTTCCCTTTCTGGTCAAGAGCCATGCACCTCTACTCCCAGGGTGAGCCAGTATTCTGAATTTTATCCTTATGAGCTAGTTTTCCCTAGATGGCAATTTTGCCTCTATGTTTCTCTGAAAGTCAATGACAACAGTGCCTTTGGCACTAATACCGAAGAAAGGATGTTTGTTGCCTTTTATTATTTTCCAGTTGTTATTGCTATATTGGCCGCTAGTTCTTCTCCCAAATCTGAAATAGTGTTACATAGTCTTCCTCAGTTTACTGCTTGGGGTCCCCCATTCTGGCTGCCTCTCAAGAGTGAGAGAAGTCCTAAAGCCTCTTTGTCTTCCCAGATCTGAGAGAAGTTCAGGATGGGGTTCTTGTGGGAAGCAAACTGCTATAATATTATCAATATGGAACTCTATTTTAGCAGGGCCAAATGACAAGCTTGTTTCCATGTGGTCTTAACCCTAAAGCATGTCCAAACTCTAAATGTCATCGACCACTATAAACGTAGGGATCCATCTTGGTCTATTCCTACAAACTTAAGGTGAAATAAATAAATGAATCATCTGGCAATTAACACACATGTACAGACAACCTTAACTAGCCTATCATTACTAGATCTGATGTCACTAGATCAAAACATCAGTTGACGTCAATGTCCAAAGGATCCCTCCTTCCATGTCTATTTTCTGTCACCAGTTGTTTTTTTAATCCCTCTCCAGGTGCTCATCAGGCTATGCTTGAGTTCTCTTAATGATGGGGAACTTACCATCTCCAAAGGAAACTCAGTTCTTTTCTCAAATTTATTTTTTAGAGATTTAAAAGGTTCAGAATAACCACCCCCCCAACCGCCCACCCCTCCACACACATCTTACATGAATTTGGTTGTCAGCACTGAAGAGAGATTATTATAATCTATTGTGAATTACACAGATGTATCTGTTCAATGAGTACTTACCAAATCTTTGTGCAGCGGTTGTAAATGTCTTCTTTATATTAATCCAGAACCAGTTTCCTTGTCCTGCCCATTCACATGTCTTTAGAATGGTCTGAATTATTTGTCTTCACAACGGCCCCTTTATTATTTCAGAATACCTGTCACAAACCTTGCTCCACACCTACACTCCATCTAAAACAGCATAGTGGTAGTAAACTAAATGAATGCACATATGAGAACTCTGATATCTTATGGATTAACAAAAATGACAAGTAAAAACACTGATAGTCTTTGAAAAAAATACTGGCATGTAATGTGGGAGATATCCAAATGGCAGTCATGTGAGAAGAAAAAGGAAAAATAATAATAGAAAGGCTATGAATTTACATTTTTAACAAAGAACGCTTTTGCATGCACCACTTATTAGGCCTTGTGCATAATATTACACAGGCTCCAGACTAATGCAGGGTAAATAGCAAATCTCCAAATTTCAATCTGAGAGATCTCTGAAATAGTAACATTTTTACCTGGCAAGAGTAGAGAAAATAAGTGAATCTCTAAAAAAAATCAAAGCCAAACATTATAGAATTCTGTAATTATTTTATCTTTTGTGATATTGGATGAGCTACAAAGGGATTCACACTTGCAAAAATTTTTGGATGCTTTTATACAAAATACTGAGAAATCAAACCTAAATTACTTATTATACTGCCCTTAAAAAGCTCATAAATTAGTTATGAATATTCTTACAGCATACAGAGTTAAACCATTAGTTCTCAAAGTATATCTTCAGACCAGCAGTGTTGGCTTACCCGGGAACTTATCAGAAATGCAAATTCTCAAGGCCCACCCCCACCCCAACTACTGAAGCAGAAACTCTGGCGTGGGGCCCAGCAATCTGTGTTTTAACAAGCCCTCCAGGTGGCTCTGGTGCAGGGTAAAGTCCAAGAACCACCGAATTAAACCTAGCCATAGCAGTACGATTGACAAAAAGAGACAAATATTCATGGAGATTATGAGGCACCCTCATAACATTTGGGGAAGGGAGAACATGCCTTGAAAGTCCTAACTGTGACTCAAAACGTACGTCTAAGGTTATCTCATTTTGAGTAGAGAATATCTAGTTCCTTTTACCATTTATTTTCCTTTTGTAGCTTATAATTTTTCTGCCCTTTAAACACTAGTTTTACTTGCCTTCAAAAAACACATTTTCTAAAATCATTCATTTTGCCCAAATTATCCAATTTTTTCTGACAACTACTACTAGCAGTCTTCCGCATTCCTCTTTCTCTGGCTGAGGGGTCAGGTGGTGATGACACTGAGTCGGGAAAGTGGTGGTGACACTGAGTAGGAAAATGAAAGGCAGGGCACTAACGTGGGAGGCAGCAGGAGATACGCCACCCTCTGAATAAGAAGTGACAAATCTTATAAGACAAACTAAATGCAACACCCTAAATTTAAATATGGGCTGGGATTTTCATTCTCTTGCAGATGCACAGAACCACAGAACTAGAGGTCTCCCTGGTTTTCTTCCCGGAGCTCCAGGCCCAGATCGCAGCCTTCAGCTCTCACCTCCCAACCCAGCGAACCAAGTGTGGCAGCCGGGTCTCGTTCCACCAGGCGGTCTCCCTCCTGGTCTAGAATATTTAAGCCAGGTGTTTGTTTTTATCTCTGTTTCTACAAAGGTTTTCCACTTAAGATGAACACAGACTTGGTTTCTTGCTTTTCAACTAAGGTTGAAGGACTTTAATGAATAACTTGCCGAAAGGAGAAAAGATTTATAAATCATGAAATTATAAAATTTATATTTTATTTATTTCTTTATTATTTGGGAAGAAATTTATGTTTTCTTTTAGAGCCACTTCTATTTTCCTTATTTATTTGCCAGAGTGACGAGACGAAACATTTTTGATTGAGCTGTTTAGCATGTTTATCCTCCTTCTGCTCATTGCTCAAGGTCTCAGCAAATTCATCCTGGAGGAATTGAATAACACCTACAGCTATTGAATTAAAGAATATTTATTGAGGACTTGCTATAATCAAGGCATATAAAAAGCCATAAAACTTAGTCCCTCTCACCCAAACCTTCTGCAACCTAATTGGCTAAGAAAAAAAGTGCTGACAAAAAGTTCAAGGCTGTATATTTAGGCCAGATCAGGAGACAACTTAAATTTGTGCAGGTGTGCAGAGGAGAGAGAGGGTGTTAAAGATCAAAGTTCTCAGGAGAGACTTCCGCAATGAGCAGAAAGTCCAATGTCTTCAACTGAATCTCAAAGAGTGGATGGAACTCCAAGGGAAGGCAAGTTATCAAGTTAGCACTTTTGTCTTCTGATACTGTTGCATCTCCAGGCCAGTTTGCTTGAAAGATGATATTATTATTAGATATAATCACTGTTCTAGTCGTGGGAGGGTCAGCAGTGATTGAAGCCTCAAAATAAATCAATCAAGAAATATCATCATCTGAATTATAAGGCACATAAATAGCAGGTGATATTTATGCATATTATTGTTACTTTTGTATTTTATCCTACAAAAGATTAGAAATACACTAATATTGAGATGTCAGCACATCTGCTGTGATTTTCAGCTTGTTTGGCATTCTTTCAAACTATAAAGTCTGTCTCCTTTATCAAAATCAAATCTCTGTGTTAATTCCCTTAAGGTACAAGAGATTTCTGTTGTGCCTGATAGGGTTTAAGCTGCATGCAGCATATGTTCCTGGGAAAATGTTTATAATTGCAGATGCCTTCTCCAGAAACCCACTGGCAGACAAATGTACTTCAGAGACTGGAGAGCTCAGGGAGATATGTAAAAGAGCTGGAAAAGCCGACCCACCACCTTCCATCTGCAGAAAGGATCAGCTGTAATAGCTGACTAGAGTTGATTAACTGCTGCAAGCTGTTTGGGAATGTTGTCAGACAAGGTTTTGCCAAGTATAAAAGTGATATACCAGTGCCAGAGGGCTGAGGTTTGATGATCACATATGGTCATCACATATTCCTCTTCCATCCATGAGTGATGACACACCCGGAGCCAGATGCTTGACGTGAAGACATTGTGTTCGCATTCAATAAATAGAGATATGAACCCATTGGCTTCAGTTCCAAAATGAAGTCAATTTCCAAAAATATACCTTCGGTAATCTCTTTCAGAAAACAAAAATATGCCACAAATTGGTGAATATTTTACTTCAAAGGGAAAGATAATTATAATCTCTATAGTAAAGAATACATCTTATTTGCTTTAATGCAGTACACATACAATAGGATGAATGAGCATTTTAAAAGTTTTATAAATGAACCTGTAAGAGACATATATAAAATGAATTTTTATGCGTTAGCTTTTATCTAAAAACCATAAGAATTAAATAAAGTTATGACTATTTAGAAATAGTACATTCTTCAATAAATAAACAGAAAAAAACACAATAAAATTCTTCCAAATTAAAAAAACTAAAGTAAAATTTTTAAAAAATCATTTATTCTCTTTTACTAAAGTCCATCCAATGACTATGAAAGTCTTCTCATTAATAATTTGAAAATAAATTCCCAATTATGTATATATCTATGTATATATGTGTTGTTCATGTAGGTTAAACCTAAGAATAAAACTAATACATTTTCTCTCCAGATTGGAGTAACATGTTCATAACAGTCAATAACACTTTACCCTATAGGTGTCAAAGGCTGGTTACCGTAACGCAGTCACCTGTACGTGAGTAGTGAGTTAAAGCCTGCAAAGACACATGTTAAGATCCAACTTATTTTGAAGTATGTATATTAAATGGCATCACTGATACCTGTAAACCTGATAAATTATACGTAAAAATTGATTCTTAGGCTACAGATCCAAGGCTGTCATCAGGTTTCCTTAAGGAATGCTTTACTTGCCCCGGCACCGGAATATATGATTCAATCTGTTTAAAGTTTCCAATTCCTGGTCCATCCATTAATAGCAAAGGACGGAAAGGGCTCTTTTGGACCACAGTTCATAAGTGGCCCAGGGCTATTTAAAAGAAGTGACGAGAACAACCGAAAACGAGACCCTCAAATCCAGGAGCTTTGCCCACAGAGATGGATCATATCAAGTGTTCCTACAGAGGATGGGGTGAGTAGAAGAGCAGAGAAAACAGGGAGGAAAGGTACTCAGAAGTTCCAGTGTCACTTAAGAATTGTCTCTCCCAGATTAGTTTAGTGAGGCCAGTACAACAGAGTAGAAAGCATGTCAAAATTGGTGGCAGCATGGCCTGGGTTCAAATCCTGGCCTAACCATCGACAAGCTCTGTGATCTGGGCAAACTACTTAATCTCTCTAGGACTGTTTCCTCGCACGTAGAATGTAATGATATTTCTCTCTCTGAGTTTTCCTGCAGATTCAGTTAGACACCATGTCGAAATATCGAACACAGTCACTACCTCAGGGTAGTCATTAAATAAACAACTGCGGTTATTCAACGTTAGAGAGGCAAACTTCCCTTGTCATGGCACAGTGGATCTCAGCTGATAATTTCAAGACTAAAACTTGATCTAGGACACTGATACTCAAAGTTTCTAAACTCAAACTTTGGGCTTGTCCCCATAGCCCTTCTCCTCCCCTAAGTTCCTCCTGCATAGCTCCACTGTTAAATAATCGTGGATATCCTTTTTGAGGCTGACCTCTTCTCTTCCTCCAACCTTCCATTTTCCTCAAAAGAGCAGAACAGAGCTAAGAATACTACACTACAAAAACGGATTCTTGTTTTTTTTTAAAAAAAAGCTTTTGCCATCATTGTTAAAGTAGGTTTTAGAATATCTTAAATCATAAATTATTTATGGAAAAATATTTTTTGTGAATCTTAAAAAAAGAGTCCACAGGCACTCTTTTATCAATAAGATATAAATTGAGAAAATGATATTAGTTTTACCTCCCCCTAGTATATACGAGGAGAATGAAGGAAATAACGCAACTTCGAATTTTCTGGGTTTGAGATGCTAAATCAATACCAAATATTAGTCACGAATACTTCAGTTTAACAGTTAGCAGTGAGTTGACCACTGTGAAGGGAGAACAAAGTGAAGAGAATTTTCAGGTGAAATAGGGAATGAAGCCTTCGAAAAGACAATGATCAGCACTGTATTCATGCTCATGATTTCACCTGAGTAAATCTTCAAGTATGGAATATCAAATTCAAAATATACACAGATAAATCCATTCTAAGAACACATTTTTAATATTTCCTGTTAAAAAAATTTCCTTTGTATAGGTTTTAATATAGTCATTTCTCAACTAGGTATGGATACTTCACCTCTGTAAATTTTCATTCCTAATTCTATAAAGCAAATTTTATATGTCACGCATTTAGCAGCATAACTCTTATTCTACTTAAATTGGTTTTTTGTTGGTATTAGCAGGATTTCTGGGTTTCTTCCTGGCCCAATGGAAGGTGTGAATAACCTCTTTCAGCGTTAACAAATCACTGTGAGGAATGAGTTCCAGCATGGCAGAGTGAAGGGGGAGCAGGCAGGGCTGAGAGGCCAGCCCCGGCACTCAGACCATTGTTGTTTTGCATCATTTCATTAAAAAAAAGAGAGAGTTTTAAAACCTCTTAGACATTATTATTCAGAGATTGTTTAAAAATCTCAAAGTATTGTTTCCAAGAACTACATTTTTATTCCATTACCACAGAAAGAACACAGAGTTCACCACAAATTGTACTGTTATTCTGGGAATTCTACTTGGAATTTTCAGAGTTCTTATCCTTTTTTATCTTTACTTGAATAAAAAAATGTGTTATCTTCTTTGATAGTTATATCTTCTTTTATTTTACGGTGAATCTTCTCACATTCACCATAAAACGTGAGCTGTTTTCAAGCGTTTCCCTAGCAGAGAACAGGAAAATCACCTAATTGCATGTAGTCTAGTAAACAGGCCCATAGTAATATCTCCAAAAGTTTTCCAAGTGCTGCGATGTAACACTTTTCCCTTCCTTTATGTCATCCTTCAACAGCTAGACCTGATAATTATACACCAGCAGGTGGAGCTTCTTGGAAGTAAGTACATTATATTCTGTACTTATTAAAACTGTTGAAAATATTTTCGGTGTCAGACGTCTCTTTACATCTAAATATTTTATAAGCAATAAAGGTAAATGTTTAGGATAGAATTAGATCAAAAAGAGTATGAGGTCTATTTTTTTAAATGTTGAAAGTAAAATTATTAGTCTGATATAGATCAACCTAAAAGCATAAAACTCTCCAAGTTTTTGGGCATTTTGTCATTAGGAATCTAACATTATTTTTAATCTTAAAAGAATAAAAGACCTGTGATCATTTCCACAGTTGCTAACAATTTAAATTTTCTTAATAATTTCAGAAATGGAAATCAAGGTTGAGACTAAAAACTGAAAACACACCTAAATAAAATTTCGCTGTTTTATTATTTCATCAGTGATTTATCAGATAGGTAAATTATTTAACAATACACAAATTTACAATGATGACTAACTGAATTCAAATTACTAGAGTACTTTTTGTCCTTAATATTCTACATTATTCCTGAAATGTCAAAATTGTAATAAACAGCAGGATAGCATGCAGCTATAGACATATTACCAGATAGAGACTTTGGACAAAATTCATTATTATCACTGTGAGTTGTCCCAGGAAATTCCATAACAATGATAGAATGATTCTTTGAGTACTAGATTTCTCTTTATAGCATTGCTTCCTTAGTAGAAAAATGGTACTACATGTTTCCAAGTAGGTCATACCTGGAATCAACATTTGTTAACCGCACAGCTTTGTTCTCAGAGTTTTCTTTGATTACCATGGCCAAGTCCTCAAATTTTAGAGCACAGGCGTAGATTTGTGTAAAGAAGAGATCATATAATTAATCATTAATCAGTCACTCTGTTTTCTTTTCATAACACTACCCCTTTTAGTTATTTAAAGGTTTTGATACTAAGCAATGGATTATTTTGATGAATTTCTTTTTTGCTCCGTTAGTGATACTCGGCACTGAGACCTCCAACAAATACGAGATTAAAAACAGCTTGGGACAAAGACTTTACTTTGCAGTGGAAGAAAGCATCTGCTTCAATCGTACTTTCTGCTCCACCCTGCGAGCTTGTACTCTGAAGGTCACAGATAATGCGGGTCGGGAGGTGATGACAGTAAACAGACCCCTGAGGTGTAACAGCTGCTGGTGCCCTTGCTCCCTACAAGAGGTTCGTCATTGCTTTGGGCATCCTTTTCTCCCCACGTCTGAAAGGATTAGCGATGATTTCTTTTAATAAATGGTGTTTGTCTGGAGCTATAGGGCAATTAACCTTTCAATTGTTTGAATAAGTACATTTGCTCCTTTAGAATCAGAATACCTTGAGAATTTGGTGACTCACTAAATTTTTTTCCTTTCCAGCCAAAAACTGTAGTGGCTTCCCTGACGTTAATTGGTGAAGACAGTTCCTGCATCATGTAAATGAGAAACATCTCCCTCTGAATCTCTGTGTTAGCCACGTAATTGTAATATCTATGAGTTCCACCATTAAGTAAATCCAGCTTTGTTTTCTCTAACTGGAGCAAAGTTCAGGAAGTGCTGAGTGATACTGAACTCTTCTAAGGGGTTCTTTGGGCTAGTCTGTGGTTTTTATTGCTGAATCTCACATATCACTCACCCATTTATGACAAACTTCAAGGTTTGCCAAAAGCAATGTTATTCTCCCAGAGGGAATCATTCAACTTTATTATTTTAGTATATAATAAATTTTCATCACTATTTAAGGGACCTTAATAATAACTTTCATGGACATGATGCAGGTAAGTTGATACAAAACGTTTACTTACTTTGATGTCTTTGATACCACGCCTCTACGAGCTAGAAAGAATAGGTCTTACTCTCCACATTTTGCAATTGAGGGAACTTGGGCCTAGAGAGAGGAGGCAACTTACCTGTGATCAGGCATCCAGGAAATGTCAAATAAAGGACTTGATCCAGGCGTCCTTATTCCCGCTGTATGGAGGGCCTGTGTAGACGTCCTCTACCCAGCAGGATGGGAAATAAATGTTAATACGAAGGTGGTTAATTTAAATCAATTACTTTAAAAGTTATCCCAGAACAAATCTCTAATTCTAAGCAGTCTTATTGAAACCACCTTTGTCTATCCAAGACCACCGCAGACATGCCCATAAGACTGTGGACTTAATACATAAAATAAATAAGAAAAGGCAAAATAAGATCAGATGAAGGAGAGTTGGTTTGATTTAAAAGCAAACAACTTTCATTATTTGCACCCACCTCCAGCTTATTTTACAAAGGATTTGATTTGGCTACACAAATTCCTTGAAATACAATATGATGGAAAATATAGAAATTAGGAGAATGAAGGGTAATGGGGTAAAATACTAAAGTAAAGCCTGAAAATGTGATTGCCAGTTGTTAACACTTTGGAAGAAGTGAGCCAGAAATCACATTGGTGTGTAATAACCATAACTCTACAAGAAGCATTTGGGGGTTTTTTGTTTTTTGTGTTTTTTTTGAGGAAGATTAGCCCTGAGCTAACATCTGCCACCAATCTTCTCCTTTTTTTTTGCTGAGGAAGATTGGCCCTGAGCTAACATCCACACCTATCTTCCTCTATTTTATATGTGGGACTCCTGCCACAGCATGGCTTGATAAGCAGTGTGTAAGTCTGCACCCAGGATCTGAACTGGCGAACCCTAGAGTGCTGAAATGGAATGTGTGAACTTAACTGTTGTGCGAATGGGCTGGCCCCTAGAAGCATGTGTTTTTGATTGAACACAGAGAAGTTGGAAGTTGGCAATCTGAAGAGAAAAAAATTCAAGAATATGTAATAATTGGTAAATGAGCCTTAAAAATAGATGTGTGTTGTGACAACTACTGAGAGGGAGTACGCAGGAGGTCCCTCATGAGAAACCACTTCAAGACTGGACCAGCTGTTGTACTTGGAACAAAAGAAGGCAAAGAAGCCAGTGCTCAGAGTGAGAGGAGAGTTCTAGGATGAGTTCTCTTTAGGGAAGTATGATCGAAGACATGGACTTTCAGTGGGTAGACCCAAACATGTATCTATACAGTGAATTTCGTTGTTTCTATGAAATATGAAAAAAAAATGCTGCTGCTTTGTTTCCTTAGAATCATATATTTAGAATGATTTGTGGAATATCAAAGTAATTTCATAATAGTATACTATTTAGAAGTAAATTGACATTATAGTAAAATTAAAATACAATAACCTTAGAAAATCTTATGTTATATTATCTCTTCCTACAGTTAGAAATCCAAGCTCCTCCTGGTACTATAGTTGGTTATGTTGCACAGAAGTGGGACCCCTTTCTGCCTAAATTCACAATCCAAAATGCAAACAAAGAAGATATTTTGAAAATTGTTGGTCCTTGTGCAACATGTGGCTGTTTTGGTGATGTGGATTTCGAGGTATGCTTAACAAAATGAAGGAAGTTTTCACTTAGGTCCTGATTTTTTGCAACATAATTCAATTTTTAAAATGTCCAAATGAAATATCTCTGAAATAAATTTAGAAAGTAATATATTTGTGAAATAATGTAATAAGCCCATACTGTACATGTCAATAATAATTCATAACTCCAGAGAAACTAAGTCCAAGAATTTTTTTTAAAACATACTATAAAAATTTGCTGTACGTGGAATTATAGAACCCATGGTATAAAGCAAATATATACCTTCTAGAATCACCTAAATTATATCTTCTTTCCTACAGCCCTGCTGGTAGCATATCCCAGTTCAGAACTCACCTCAGAGGCACACGCCGTTAAAATATCACTAATTCAAAAGCTATGTTCGTAGGACTTGCTAACTTTGTTTTGTAAAACCACCTACTCTCATATAAACATATTTGTGTAAATTGAATGTTATAAAACAATGGGTAGTTGCAAATCCAAGCTGTATCAGTATGAACTATCTGAACAGCTTCTAGAAATACATCTTATGCAGAGGAGATGGTCTATTTTAAAGCATATATTTATTTTTCATTCATTTATGTATATCCCACCTAGCACATTCAGTTCGTGAGAGTTCAGGGAACACTAATCACAGAGAAGACAGCGTAAATTTCGCAAAATGAGCTGTCCAGACTCCACCCCCCTCTGAAAGGACTTGGTATGGCTTTCCTCAGAGTAAAGTATAAACATAGGCCCCATGATCCAGGAGAACTCAGACATAAGAATTTTAGTATTCATGGTATGGGGATGTCCTAAGTAACTTTCTCTGTTTTCTATTTTCTGCTGCCATACAGAAAGTGAAAGTTTACACTGAATCACTTTCAGCCTCTTAACAGGAAACAGGTCAAGTAAACGAAGAGTTGCTAAAGTTTAACTGCAGACTCCTTCTAGCCGAGAAGGACTGTAGACTTTTGATGTCAAATTAGTCTGAATTTGCTGTATGGTACATTAGGGCTTTTTTAATGCAGAAATAGGATCAAGGGTTAGTTTTAAAGAAATGACCTAGTAAATATATGAGTATAATATGAAAATGAGATTAAAGCAAGGGCTGATAATATTTAAATGTGTTTGTAATTATAAAATCTTAGCAATAAAAATTTAAAAGTTAACAAATTATACCTAGAAATGAAGTTAATTCCTTCTATAATCTTTCTCAAACATTTTTTTTTTTTCAATGAACAATTCAGGTTTAGAATCTGGACCTCAGGTAAAGGAAATACCTTCATGCTTAGACCATGTAACTGAGACCATGTACCTGCTGCCATCTTGTGGTAGCCTGGCCTTAATTATTTATTGCTATTATACTCTCCATCTGCACACAAAAATCAAAGTAAAAAAAAAGGAATTATGATGGATTAGAAAAGTGTCAGAAAAGCAAAATCCCTGAAGAGTGAACTGGAAAGTTAAATCTACAAACCTATACTTATGTACAGAAATGAATAACATCGAATTGTCATTTAGAGATGATGAATAAAATAATTCCTCTCTCTCACAGGTAAACATAAGAAATGTAAAACCATCTGTTTCATCTTCAAATTCAATATTTTGTTTTCGAAGGTGAAGACCATTAATGAAAAGCTCACAATCGGGAAGATTTCAAAGTACTGGTCAGGATTTGTAAACGACGTTTTCACCAACGCTGACAACTTTGGAATTCACGTTCCTGCGGATCTGGATGTGACGGTCAAAGCCGCCATGATCGGCGCTTGTTTCCTCTTCGTAAGTAGGGTCTGAAAGAGCGTAGAGCCTTTACGTCTCTCCGTTTTTGCTTGTCAGTTACTATAGAGTCGATCCCATTTTACACAGTGTTTACCCCAAAGAGTAAGTTTTATGCACAGAAGGCTGGCTGGGGACCAACACTCTCAGAAGTCGGAATGTAGGCGCCTGCGTTTCCATCCCGCGGCCCTCCCCCAGTGGTCCTCAAACCCCCTCTTCACGAGGATTGATGCCCCATCAAACCCGACGCATCATTTCCTCAAAACTTGAGCCACCCTTCTCTTTCAACTTCTGTTTAGATTTTTGGCTTATTTTCACTTTCACTGAAAAATATGTAAACATAAATATCACCTTATTTCTCCTGGGTAAAGTTTAGGACTGTTTCACTGCTTTACAATGAGGTAGGCGATATTCAGAATGTGAAAAGTATGGTTTTCCTGCCCTTTCAATCAGTACACAGATACGTGCAATGACAGGGATGAGTTAATATGTGCCAGTTTCCATTTTTACAAAGATATTATGCCATTGTCCTTTCTTTCCAACTTCCAGTTGCATTAAAATTTTCTTCTTTGGTGTGAGATTGGTGACAGAGCAGAAGTCAGGTAACACCTGTGCCACATGCTGGGCCATCTCCTGCTCCTGATTTTACCCCAGGACCGCCCTCCCTGCTTATCATTTTCAATGCACTCACGAAAGCTCGTGGAATTTTAAAATAAACCTACATTCTACCTCTCATGTCTTGCACTTCTTCAGGGTTTTAGAATGTTAAATTTTATGGTTATATTAATGTGTGCTGTTGTGGGGGAAAAAATTGGCCCTATTTGTTCAGTCTCATCTAAAGACACTCGGGAAATATATTAACTAAAAATAATTCCCTGGTAACATCACTGATGGATACTTAGAGTTTAATTAAAATATATATATATTAGGATTATTTCTCCAGGAGCTTTAGAGGAATTATTTTAACGTATTGGTTCCCTACCATTGGTGGGAGGTAGGATTAATATATGTCGAGTGCTAGGTTTTCATACTTACTAAGTAGTCACTTACCCTCAATTCCCATTTTTATCTACAAAGCTAACCAAGTCCCAGCGGTCTTGTGGTCACCTAATATTTCTTCATTTCCCTATTCTCCTCTGTTCACTTGATGGGTTTTTAATTTGCCACTTCCTGCTCTCTTTTCCATTTTTGATCATTCTGCATTTCAACACTAATCCCTCCAAACATGCAGTCACGCACACACACACCCTTTTCCCAAAACCTGAATTTGGCCTTTCTGATTAAGCCCCATACTTAATGTTTATATTAAAAAAGTAGATTATCTTTCACCTGCTCTACTCACCTATTTTTCCTACCCAGCTGATGGCAAAAATGTACCGTCAACAATTCCCTGTGCACTATAAATTGAAGAAACACAGCTCTAGATAATACCCCAACCATCTGTTAAAAAGAAAACTTTTTAATTCCAGTGTCTGAGGGAGAAATATACTCACTGAGAATATCTAACAACTCCCATCCATTTCTTTTTTTTTCTTTTTACCATAATTTTATAAAACACTTCTTTTTTGCCAGTATAGCTTATAAAACAATTCCTCACACGTATTACCAAGATCAATTACTTCCTTCTATATACAATTTCACGGGAAGAGTTATCTTTTGAACTTTTAAGTGCCATCCCCATTTCATTACCTCGTGGTGAGAGACCTTTAGAAAGGTGCTAGTGTAAGGTTGTTCCCTGATCCAAATAGCAAAATTCACAGGTACAACCTAATTTTTGCTCTCCTCTGGTTCAAGGCTACATTCCAAAACCCACAGCTCTAATCCCCTCTCCAAAGTTCTCTCTGGTGTAGTTTCCAGTACTTGCTCAGATGACCACCTAGTTACTGCCCACAGGGTCCGTGATGATGTATCTAATGCTTGTTCAAAGGCCATTGTCCATTACAACCTCCTGCACTGACCCAGAATGCCCTACGGTCTAAATCTGCAAAGTCTTGATCACCCACAATTTTGATTGATGATACTGTGCTGATGCAGATAAGGTTTCCGAGTTATGTGTGCCCTGAAAATTAGACACGTTAAGTGTCATGAAGCTTAAAATCTTTCGATTTTTCTCTAGCAATAAATCGCATGTTGCTGTGAAACATTAACTGCTTTATATAACCAAAGTTTACATGGGACACTCTTGATTTGACTTGCTGCCCTTTTGTGAATTCACTCATATTCACTTTATTTATTTGTAGGATTTTATGTTCTTTGAACATTCACTGGCTGGACTATAACAGGCAAGATGACAAAAGCAATAAAATATGCAGAACATTTTTCAGTAAGTAAAAGGCGAGTTTAAATGATCTCTTTCCCTTTGAAGATGTCTATATTTGACGCTGTCTAATTCTTTTTCATTTTCTTCTAGAAATCCCTTGGGCTGTGGATTTCATTTCTGAATGGTTTGAGTATTTGCTTTTTTTTGTAACAAAATGTTAATTATTATATTTATTAAAGCGTAATATAATGAAGCAATTATCTGGTTGTGAACGCATGATAGCGAAAGACAAGATTACCGGCCCCAGCACAAGGGTGCTTTGAGAGATTACTGTTCCTCTTTTTATCTTTTTGAAGTTATTGCATGGGTAAGCATGAAAGATGAGAACTAAGGCTTACAGCATCACTGATGAAAATTCAATGCTTAGAGAGCACTTTGAAGTTTTCCTGGTACTAAGGCTGGTTACTAATCAAAAGGACTGGATTTCTAAAATATTTTTTCATAAGCAGTCCTTTTTAATTTGTTTGTTAATCTTCTTATTGTAGTGAGCAATTTTTACTTTATGTTAGAAAAGCTAAAAGTCGGGTAAATAATAGGTTTAAAGATGAGAAGGAAGATAGATCAATCAATTCATTCTAGTGGCAAAAGGCACACTTACATTTCATAAGGAAGCTAATATTTATAAACCGAAAAACCGAAGTATGCTTTAAATACATACCCAAGCTAGAGATTTAAATAAGCATGAAAACAGACTTCTAAGGTAGTAAAAGCAGTGGTAAAAAGCAGGACCTTTATTCACAGAGAAAGTTCAGTCCAAAAGGAATCGAAGGCTGTCAAAAATGGACAACTCCAGGACTTAAAAACAAGCAAACAAAACAAACAGACAAATAAAGCCTTAATCCAGGAGGCACACACAGAAGTCAGGGAGCACAGTCAATTTATTAATTAATGCCTTCCGGTGTAATGTTTTTGGAGTCCTCCAGATACTGCCTCCAGTCAGCCACGCTTTTCCAAAGCCCACACAAGAGCAACGTTCCTAGTTTATGAATGACGATAGTTCTCTCCTTTTCAAAATGAGGAAACAAATGTGTTTTACGCAAAGCACTATTTGGCCGTTGAGCTGTTGTTTAGAATTACACTGACACTACCCAAATTTCCAGCCACATCAAAAGCTGTCCAGAGAAACTGCAGGCAATCCTTCACTTGGTAAAGGGAACGTGTTCCAACCACCTCTTACTAAGGTAATTTTTGGGAATTAGGAATCTATCATCTAGAAATAACATTATATGTAGTAGTTAAGTTCCCCAAATAGCGCACAAATATCCCTTTACTTCCGGGTTCTGGGTAAGGGCCTTAGGTTGTGTAAGATGGGAAGGAAAAGGGTTGCCTTTTCGGGGAGCCCCCACCCTTGGCAGGCAGCACCCACGCTTTGCCTCGATCAGCTGTTAAAGAGCTACTGGTGGGCAGAATAGTTTAAGCGCTAATCACCAAAGAATCACCACGCTTCAAAATCACACACGACCTTGCTCCTAGTCGTCCTATCCTTTCCTCCAGTGTAACTGGACCAGCCGCATGGCGGGAGCAAGGCAGTCGCGGAAGGGAACAAAAGTCCTGCGTGTGACAGACATCACCTTGAGTCTGGTCCTGCAGTGTGCCAGCCAGGCAGCCGTACACCTACGTGGAGTCCTCCTGAACCTCCTCAGGTTACCCATCCATCACCTGGCAGAGCTGTGGTGATGGCTAAGGGGAGCACAGTGTTCCCTGCCTTCCCATTTATCTATTTTAACTAAAGTGTCTGCAATTTACGGCCATTTATAACCAGCTAAAGGAAATGGCACTTTTAAACCTGATGGTTATTAACTAATAAAATGGAGAAAAGTAGCTAAGATTTTCTAAGGGCCTATTACATGCCAGGCACTGTGCTTCATATGAATTCCTGGTGGGTAACAAGACGAAAGGAAAACAAAGGGAAACCAGGCTGCCTGGGAACCTGTCTTTACCCCCTACCCCCCGCACCCTGCTCCGTGTTCCCAATTTTCTTCCTACAGATGATCCTGCTTTGATATCTTCCTCTCGTCCTTTACTTTTGATTTCTACGATGAGAGATTTTGTAACCGATGTCACAACAGCAGTGACTGAAACCTTCACAGTGGGGCAAAAATGGGAAAAAGCAACACCATTTGTAAATACTGCATTTTAATGTGACAAACTGTTTTAGATTTTTAAAAAATACCTAAATGAACCCCAAAACTAGTCAAAAGAGCCACTTAGCACCTACATCTAATGGAGACTCCCTCAAGATAAAAATCCTTCTTAGGGGCCGGCCCCATGGCATGGTGGTTAAGTTCACGCACTCCACTTAGGCGGCCCGGGGTTTGCAGGTTTGGATCCTGGGTGTGGACCCAGCAATGCTCATGAGCCACGCTGCAGTGGCATACCACATAAAATAGAGGAAGATTGGCACAGATGTTAGCTCAGTGGCAATCTTCCTGAAGCAAAAAGAGGAAGATTGGCAACAGATGTTAGCTCAGGGCCAATCTTCCTCCTACATGCACAAAACCCTTCTTAGAAGAGAGCAGTCTAAAGTCTAAGTCTTTAAAGTTGGTTGTATTACATAAAAACCTGCTACAGCACTGGGCTCCTGAATTGGCACACAACAACCAGTCAGGACCCATCAGTCTCCCCTTCCTCAATAAAGGCGCAATTGATCTGTCTATGTCTTCCGTGCTCTACTTTTCCCTTTCCCACTGAACCTGAGTCCATGAGACACTAGCGAGACTCACTTTCCAGTGAAATTTTCAGTGAAAAGCATGCAGCTCTCGAACGAGGCGGGTCCTCCATGCATCACTGTTTCCTGGCTTTCTGTCTTTCTTTGGCCCCACTGCACTCTCACAACACAGACTCCAACTCTGTTTACTCTGAGATGTACTGGAAAAGACTTGACCAGATTCAAATGCCACTCATTCATTCATTCATTCTTTCATTAATAAATACTTATTGACTCCCTCCTCTATGCTAAAAATGGAGGCCCCCTCTTATTGGAGCATACACTTTAGTTAAAGAGATAGCTATGAATCCAATAATGACACAAACAAAAGTTAGATTTCAAACGTGAGAAGTGTTTACAGGGGACAGACAAGGTGCTAAGTCAGTAGGGTTACTTGATTTGGTCAGGGAGTGAGGGAGTGATGGTGGATTTACTATATGAAGAATAAGGAGGAGCAGAAGGAAGAATATTTTAAGTCGCGGTACTAACATTTGCGGAAGTTCTGTGATGGAAGAAGGGGAGGACATGACAATCTCAAGTGACTTGAAGAAGGCTAGTGACTAAAATTCAGACGGTGAGATGGAATATGGTACAAGATGAGGATGAATGGGGCCTGTAGACCATGTTAAAGATTTTAGACTCTGTCCTATAAGCAAAGCATCCAATAAAAGCTTATAAGGAAAGAGTTGGCTGAGTAAAGATTAGATTGGTGAGAGGGCTGGAGAGGATGCTTATGGACCAATTAGTAGGTTACTAAAGTGGTTTAGGTGACAGGTAATCGTAGCTTGGATTAATGTGGTACTCATGTAAAGGGAGATTTAGGAGGTAAAATCACCATTACTTGATGCTGGGTTGAAAACCGAATTCAAGGGAGAAAGGGGATTTCTGGCCTATACCATTTACTGACAGAGAGAACCTCAGAAGGGGATCTGATTTGGGGGTAAAGAGCATGGATTTGGTTTTATACATACAGAATTTATTTATTCATTTATTTATTTTTTAAAGATTGGCACCTGAGCTAACATCTCTTGCCAATCTTTTTTTTCTCTCTCTTTCTTTCTTCTTCTTCTCCCCAAAGCCCCCCCGTACACAGTTGTATATTCTAGTTGTGAGTGCCTCTGGTTGTGATATGCGGAATGCCACCTCAGCATGGCCTGATGAGCAGTGCCATGCCTGCGCCCAGGATCCAAACCAGTGAAACACTGGTCCACCAAAGCAGAGGGCACAAACTTAACCACTCAACCATGGGCCTGGCACCCGTATAGAGTTTATAATGCCTTTGAGCCTTCCAAAAGGAGATGTCAAATAGGCAGGTGGGCATCTTCTCGCTAGTGTATTTCTGAAGAAAGAGATGTGTTTATGAGAATTATATGGACCCACAGAGATCTGAATAATCTATTTTACTTCAAGGATGTCCCTAACAAATATAAAACATGCATGGACGGTGAATTCATTCATTCATTTATTTAACTAGTATTTCATGGAATTACTTCTATGCACCAGGCACTATTTTAGGCAGTGAGGATATGATGCTAAATGGCAATTATTCCTACTCTAAAAGACACATTAAAAAAATATTTGTGATGTTCATATGTGCTAGGTGCCTCTGTCAGCATGAAGTCCCGTCAGTGAACAAAGCAGCAAGGGACCTGCCCTCTTGGAGCTTACATTCTAATACAGATGGATAATAAACAGACAACAAAGATATCCTATAATCACAGGTGACCATCAATACTGATGAAGCATCTGTTACTCAATATCTAAAATGATAAGCTGAATTTATTGCTTGCTGAGGCGAGGGAGAGTTGAGCTCGTAAGACACAGTTAATACGCAAAGAAGAGAGCTTATGTAGGGTTTTGGAAAAAGTGTGGAGTTTAGAAGCTGGCATGTTGACTTTAGCTGTGGAAACATGTTGACCTGAGTAAGATTCTTGCTGACTGGCTGGCTCTCAGAGATCTGTTCCCTGGACTGAAGCTGCTGCTGATGATCCAGTTTTCTGAAGTTGATGGCAGGGGACGTTACTGGTTTTCTTTCAGAAGTGCATGCACTTTTGTCATCAATCACTGATTGATTAAACACATTTAGTCCTGGTTTTGATTGTGACTCACTGCTATGCTGAACGAACTGTCAGTTTTTCCTAGGAGAGTGAGAACTTTATATTCCCAAAACCATGAAGAAAATAATTCAGGATAAAGAAATAGAGAACAAAGGAGCTGTTGTTACATTTGAGCAGAGAACGGAAAAAAGGCAGCAATGCCTAAGAATATTTGGGAAAAGAGAGTTCCAGGCAGATGGAAAAGCAAGATGCAAGGGCTCCGAGTGAAGAGCCTGCTGGGAAAGTTTGAGAAACACAGGATGCCTGTGCAAGTGGAGTACAGTCAACAAGAGGTGTGAGATGCAGCGGGAAGAGCGGCCAGAGCCTAGATCATAGAGTCTTGCAAGGCAAGGTCTGGAGGAGGAATTGACGAAGCGTGGCACTTGGTTGGATGTGGGATGTAAGGGATACTAAGAACTCAAGGACAAAGCTCCAGTTTCTGTTCAGCCCCACTTTCCATTGTGGGAAATGGAAGCTATGACCATGCCGCTCATCAAAACAGGTGCAATTCAGTGCTACAGGTGCTGTGATAAAAGAATGTACTTGAAGGCACGTAAAAGGGAAGCATTCAATACATTTAGGGCGGGAGGTTAGAACCCTTAGAGAGTAGATAACACATGAGAGGACTGTGTGTCCTCCCGGCCAGGTGGGGTCAAAGCCAGGACCTATAGGCCTGGGAGAACATTCCAAGCCAAGAGCGGAGCACAAAGGCATAGAAGAGAGAAACATCCTCGGTACCACCAGGAACAAAGAGGCCACAGGAGTTTAGGACGCGCCTACTGAGATCAGGCTCCTCTTGGGCAGTGAGGCCGTAGTTTCCCACTCTGCTGCGCGCAGGTGTCCTCTAAGCTGTAGCGCTAGATCAGGATTCAAAGAAGAGCTGCTTCTCTCGGATGTATGGAATTTCTCTCTACTTGACGGAAGCATCCTCTGAGGGCTTTGAAAATTGTTTTGAAACTAGGCTGAACTCAGAAACTGAGTCTGAGTGAACCAACAGATGTGGAGGAAAACACCCCCCAAAACAGAAAGAAATCTTGAATATCCTTTTCTATCCACAGTATCCTAGAGGAAAGATACTAACACTCGTTAAATAAATTAGAGAAACCCATATTTCCCTGCAAAAGAGAGGATTTGGGAGGTGATCTAAAGAATCAGAGCATAGCCCAGACATCAGATAGAGCAGCTCACTAGAAACTAAAATTCAGATTTATCTGAACCTTAATTAGAGGTTTATCTACATATACACTTATTTTAGATTTGTTGTTTTTATCAAAATGAGAATAAACCTAGAAAATAACGTAAAATTTGAATACTTTACTCATCCTATTTTTATAGTTCTGTCATAGTGTCTTTAATTGTTAAAATTAGAGGAAAAGGAAATTATTGTTTATACTATTTTGAGTTCTCAAGTTGAGCAGTTTTTCCTTTATATAAACTTTGACTTTTTTCCTTTCTTCTAATATTTTGTTTTGGAATCTATGGATTATCTTAAAAAGAAAAATCCTTTTTAATAAAAATTCTCTAAATTTAAATGGATTTTGTCTATTTCTTATATTATAACATTTTTTGCCATAAAAACAGATGAGTATTGTACTTAATGACACACATTGTAGTTCATCCAACTGTCTAGATGTTAAATTTAGCAATCACAGATTTAAATAATTTAAATTAAAAAATTTAAGGAATCTATGATTTATTTTAAAGAGAAAAAATAATTAAAATCTTGTTAAAGAGAAGGAGAAAACCATGTTAGGATTAGCTGACTGAGCTAGTATTTTATGACTATCTGTCAAATATTATCAAAATAATTGAAAATGCATTTTTCCGAGCATTTTCCATTTAATTATAAATACCTGATTTTTAAAGATCAATTCCAATAAAAATATAAGAAGTTTCAAATATGAAAATTTGGCATTTTGCCTGAAACAAAACTAAACAGGATGAAATGATTTATTTCATGAATGTCTAAAAGTTAGCATTAATGAGCACATTTTAGACATTGTGCTAGACTTCTCGCATACAATTCTCATCTAGTTCCAATGCAACAAAATGATTATAAGCCCAAAAGCACAGATGAGGAAATCAATGCTCAGAAAAGTTGAGTAACTTGCTAAATATTACAGAGCTGTTAGCGTTTTGTCGACCTTCTCCGATGGACATATGAGGAGACTAGAAATGGCGAAAGGAGAAAAACTTCGAAAATCTATTGAATGAGACTTTAGAAACCTAGGAAAGGGGCCAGCCCCGTGGCCGAGTGGTTAAGTTCGTGCGCTCCGCTTCGGTGGCTGGGGTTTCACCAGTTTGGATCCTGGGCACAGACATGGCACCACTCATCAAGCCATGCTGAGGCAGCGTCCCACAAAGCACAACTGGGGCACTCACAACTAGAATATACAACTGTGTACTGGGGGGCTGTGGGGAGGAAAAAACAAAAAAACACTAGGAGAGGTGTGTTCTCAGGCCTTTAACACCTGTGTAAGTAACATTCTCATCAATACTATGCGCTATCTCTATTTGAAAAAGCAACACATAAACAACTTACAATCTTGTTTAAGATTTTAAGACCACTGACAGTCTATCTCTGGTGTCATTTTTGTGTATACCTTTGTGGTTACTATTCCACATAGCAGATTAAGTAGGTAAAGGGTAAATCTGAAAAAAATTTCTTTGAAAAAAAGTTTAATTTTATTGGAGCGGTTTTTTTTTTGAAACTTTCTCAAACATAAATATTTAGAAAATATTTCCTGGTAGAAATACATCATAAAGGCTATCTTAGTCTACCATTTAACTGCTTTTTCAAAATTAATTTCAGCATAATTAAATAATCAATAAGTATAATCTCAGTATTCATTTTGGCACCTATGCCATATTCACAAGTACTTTGGATGTTTTAAAATGTATTACATTTTTAAGTATGTTGAAAGCTAGCGGTAAAAAATACATAGAAAGACAAATAGAGAAATTAGAAAGCTCTTGCTTTTTTAAATAAGCAAGTTGTTCAAATCCCAGTCATACATACAGATAACATACTTTTATGCAGTCTTTCATGCTGCAGATGGCAGCAACACTTCACATTATCAGCTCCGCTTACCTACACCAGAAGACTCATGGAAATACACTTTTTTATTAAGTATTCACTTTGTTCTTTCTGTAATCTTGGAAAGAAAACGTGCTGATTTTGTACGTAAGAGGGTGAAATTTGATGTTATTTTTCTTATCGAACAAGCAACATCCATTTTTATGGATGCATTATGCACAACATAAAAGTTTAGTAATTACTATTTTTGATGAACAGACTGAATAGAATTTCAATCAATTTAATGAAAAGCATTTATTCCTATTTTTCCAAGGAAACTGAGTAACTGTCTCTTATCCAATAGTTAAATAAAAGCAACCATAAAGATTAAGCATATAATGGAAAGTAGATTCCCAAATCTGATTTGCTATTCCTCACATAAGAGCTAGACAATTATTGCACAAAATCTAAAATTATTTAGAATCCTGCAGGAAACCTCTTCACTTTGGCCATTTGTATGTTGCATCTTGATCATCTTCACAGGAAACACACAGGCAAAGCCCCAGCACATCCATGGAGCCAAATCTCTTGCAGATTTGGTGACTCAGGCTCATCAAGCAAGGGTGAGTAGGTCTGATCATGGATGGGAATGCCCCACTATTTTTAAATAGACTTTTAAGATAATAAAGTGATAGGAACACAAAATCCATAATGAATATTCTGTCTAGAATGGTGGGAGGAGGGAGAGCAGAAGCAGGGAAAATGCAATGTAAAATATAGAGAAATCAGCTTTCTCCTCTATGGGTGATTTTCAATCCAGGTTGAATGTTCAAATCATATATTTTTAAATACCAATGGGGAGAGATTTTTTTTTAAAATACCAATGCCCAGGCCTCATTCCAGACCAATTAAGTCAAAATCTCAAGGAGCATCTTCTGAACCACTGAAGTCTTTAGTAAAAACCTGCTCCTTGATACTAACATGCATCCAGTGTTGCAAACACTGAGTTCCTAGTCACTGCTGACAAAATGGTATCAGTTTTATTTTTAAGCACAACTCTCAAAGTAGACATTCAAAAGCTTCAGTGATCTGGCTCTGGTTTACCTATATAGACTTTCCGGCAGTACAGTCATGTCCTCTGGGATTCCTGTGCAGATCCCTAGTCTATTCTCTTTAACTCACATTTCCAATGTACTGAATGATTGCAAAATCACAATAACAGTCGTGCTGTCATCTATATATCGGTAGAATTCTTGAGAGTATTTCCAAGTACTTCCACACATATGAATGACCTGAGCAGGGCCTCACAAGTAAGCAGGATTTCAATGGTGCAAACAATGGAGATGGCAAAGTACAACCTCCAGATAATGATGTCATAGAAAATGAGAAGAAAAATTAAATGACTTTCTTCTACTTTATGTCCACAGGTCTTTTTTACTCTACCAGTTTATGTAAAAATACTATTAATAAGTATGTAAAATGTTCAGTCATGGTGAATAGATGAATAAATTATGGTTCACATATAGGATGTAATTCTCTTTCCTTAAACTTAGATTGTAAGTCAGTTAGATGATAGCCATAATACATAAATATATAAGCAGACAGGATGGAAAATATCTATATTATAGTAGGTAAAAGAAAATCAAGTTTCTTTCCAGAAGTATGAAGAATTATGATCACTTTTTATAAAATCAAAAATAATTACATGTGGGGTGTGCATAAAAATAGAGAAGAAACAGAAGTGCAAAAGGCTAAAGTTCCTATTTGTTGTAACGGAAGTACAGGTATACAATCATAAAGGTCATACAAAACATTTTTAGATGTATGTTAAAAAGTATGACAGCCAGAATGTAGGTCCTTACACAGACTTACTCCTATTCTAAAACGAATTGTTTTCTCAGCTTCTTGTATCTAGGCGTCTCATGTAACTCAGGTCTTGGCAATGAAACATAACAAGAAGTCTACTGGTGTTTCCAGTAAAGCATTTACTTTCCTCTTCTGTTAAAAAGGGAAGATGTAGCTGGCTGTATTTTTCTACCTACTTCCTCCTTGGAACATGAGGCAATACCTAGAAATACAGCAGCAATCTTGAGACAATGAGTTGACAAGGCAATACTCTAAGGATGGCCACTCAAATAATAGCAGGAGCATGGGTCTTTGCTGACATGATAGAGCTGTTGTGCTTGTCCTAGACCACCTGCCTTCAAAGTTCTTACGTGAAATCATAATGTGCTTAAGAGATCATTTAGTTCTTAAGCCACTAGTATTCAGGTAGACTGCAACATGAAGCTGAATATATTGCTATCTGATATAACTATTTAGAAAAATTAAAATATGATTTTAGGTCACATACAAACAGAAATTTAGGTACAAAAATAAAACCATAAAATTCGAGAAGACTAAGATTTTCTGCTGTGCAAAACACAACATGAACTAAGAACATGGGAAAAAAGTTTGGGACATAAAAGAAGACACTGCTTATTCATAATGAGGAAAGAGCTTTTGCCAATATATGAGACAAATATTTTAAAAGGAAACAGGCATAATAATGAACATAAACTTCATTAAAGAGAAAATATTCATGGCAGGTAAAACTAAAATTATGTTCAAATTGTCTATTAAAGAAATTAGTCAGATTAGAAAAGATTCGAAAGTCTGAATTATCCATTGTTATCACAGGCTCAAGAAAGCAGCACTTTTTATACAATATTGGTGGAATATCACATTAATATTAATCAGGAGGAAAATTTGGCATCAAGTGCAAAACATTTTAAATGTACATATTAGCTGAGCAAGCAATTTTGTTTTCTTGGAATTTACTCTATAGATTTAGGTTGTTTATTTGAGATCTTCCTTGTTTTTTAATAGAGGAATTTATTGCTATGAAATTCCCTCTCAGAACTGCTGTTGCTGCATCCAATAGGTTTTGGTATGTTATATTTCCATTTTCATTTGTCTCAAGATATCTTTTGAGATCTCTTTTGATTTCTTCTTTGGCCCATTGGTTGTTCAGTAGCAGGTTGTTCCTGTGTATTCACAACTACCAATGGCAAACTAATTAGTCATTAAATACTATAAATTCTGTCTTCTTATTACCTATTACTTCTCTCTTCTCATCTCCATTTCTACTGTCACTGTCTTATATCTGAACCTGCTTACTTATGTCCCTGGCATCAGCCTCTCCTTCCTATAGTCCATTCTCCATATAATAGATAGATTAACTTTTTAAAGCAAATGTTGCAAAGCTAACACCTCAACAAACCAGAAAAAGAAGAACATACTAAGTGCAAAGTTAGAAGAAGGAAGGAAATAACACAGATCAGAGAAGAAATAAATGAAGTGGAGACTAAATGAATCAAAACAGTCAATGAAACTGATAGCTGGTTTTTTGAAAACAGAGACAAAACTGACAAGCCTTTAGCTAGATTCACCAAGAAAACAATTCTATCTTTTTATTGAAATAAAATCAGAAATGAAAGAGGAGACATTACGACTAACCACAGAAATACAAAAGATCATAAGAGATTACTATGAACAGTTATATGTCAACAAATTGGATAACCTAAAAGAAATGGAAAATACCTGGAAACATACAACCTATCAAGAAAGAATCATGAAGAAATGGAAATCTGAACAGACTAATAATGAGTAAGGAGATAGAAGCAGTCATCAAAAACCTCCCAACAAACGAAAATCCAGGATGAGATGGCTTCACTGGTGAATTCTACCAAAGATTTAAAGAAGAATGAATATTCATGCCTCTCAAACTCTTCTAAAAATTAGAAGAGTAAGGAACACTTCCAAACTCATTTTACAAGGCCACCATTACCCTGATACCAAGCCAAACAAGGACACTACAAGAAAAGAAAATTACAAGCCAATATCCTTGCTGAACATAGATGCAAAAATCCTAAATAAACTATCAGCCAACTGAATTCAACAATACATTCAAAGGTTCATACAACATGGCCAAGTGGGATTTATTCCAGGGATGTAAGAATGGTTCAACATTTGCAAATCAATCAATGTGATACATCATATTAACAAAATGAAGGATAAAAATCATATGATCATTTCAATAGGTGCAGAAAAAGCATTTGAAAAAAATTAACATCCATTCATGATAGAAACTCTCATCAAACGGGATGTGGAGGGAAAGCATCTCAACACAATAAAGTCCATGTATGGCAAGCCCACAGCAAACATCATACTCAATGATGAAAAACTGGGACTTTTTCCTCTAAGATCAGAAACAAGGCAAGGATGCCCACTCTCACCACTTTTATTCAACCTAGTATTGGAAGTTAGAACAATTAAGCAAGAAAAATAAATAAAAGGCAGCCAAATCAGAAAGGAAGAAGTAAAATTATCTTTTTGCAAATGACATGATATATATATAGAAAAACCCTAAAGACTCCACCGAAAAAATGTTAGAAATAATAAATGAATTTAGTAAAGTTGCAGGATACAAAATCAATATCTAAGAATCAGATGTGTTTCTATACACTAATAATGAACTATCAGAAAGAGAAATTAAGAAAACAATCCCATTTACATTGCATCAAAAAGAATAAAATATCTAAGAATAAATTTAACCAAGGAGGTAAAAGACCTATACACTGAAAACTATAAAATATTGATGAAAGAAAGTAAAGAAGACACAAATAAATAGAAAAATATTCGTGCTCATGGATTGGAAGAGTTAATGTTGTTAAAATGTTCATATTACCCAATACGATCTACACATTCAAAATTCCAATAGCATTTTGCACAAACTTAGAATGAATAATCCTAAAATTTGTTTGGAACCACGTAAGACCCTGAATAGCCAAAGCACTCTTGAGAAAGAACAAAGCTGGGAGCATCAAGCCTCCTGACTTCACACTAAATTACAAAGCTATAGTAATCAAAACAGTATGGTATGGGCCTAAAATTAGACACATAGACCAATGGAACAGAATTGAGAGCCCAGAAACAAATCCACACATAATAGTCAATTATTTTACCACAAAGGAGCAAAGAGTATACAACAGGGAGAGGATAATCTGTTCAATAAATGGTGTTGGGAAACCTGGACAGCCACAATGCAAAGGCGTGAAACTGCACTGCTATCTTACACTACACACAAAACCCACTCAACACAAAGCCATAACCTCCTAGAAGAAAATGCAGATGGTAAGCTCCTTGACTTCAGTCTTGGTGATAATTTTTTGGATTTAACTCCAAAAGCAAATGCAACAAAGGCAAAAATAAACAAGTGGGACTACATCAAACTAAAAGGCTTCTGCACAGCCAAGGAAACCACCAACAAAATGAAAAGGGAACATACCTAAAGGGAGAAAATATTTGCAAATCGTATGTTTCATAAGGGGTTAATATCCAACATATGTAAAGAACTTATCCAATTGAATAGCAAAAAACCAAAAAAATCTGATTAAAAAACGGGCAGAGGATCTGAAGAAGAAATACAAATCACCAACAGGTACATGAAAAGATGCTCAACATCACTAATCATCAGGGAAATGCAAATCAAAACCACAACAAGATATGACCTCACACCTGTTAGAATGGCTATTTTCAAAAAGATACGAGATAACAAGTGTTGGTGAGGATGTGAAGAAAAATGAACGCTTGTGCACTCTTGGTGGGAGTACAAATTGGTGCAGCCACTATGGAAAACAGTACAGAGTTTCCTCAAAAGTCTGAAAACAGAACTACCATATGATTCAGCTATCCCCATCTGGGTATTTATCTGAAGTAAGCGAAATCACTATCTTGAAAAGATATTTATACCTCCACATTCATTGCAGCATTATTTACAATTGCCAAGACATGGAAACAACCTAAGCATCCATCAACAGATGAATGGATAGAGAAAATGTGGTGGATATATATATATATACAATTGAATATTGTTCAGCCATTAAAAAAACAAGGAATTCCTGCCATTTGCAACAATATGAATGAAACTCGAGGGCATTATGTTAAGAGAAATAAGTCAGACTCAAAAGACAAATATTCTATGATGTCACTTATACGTGAAATCTAAAAAAAAAACTGGACTAATAGATACAAAGAACAGATTGGTGGTTTCCAGAGACAGAGGTTGAAGGGGTGGGCTAAATGGGTGAAAGTGGTCAAAAGTTGCAAACTTCCAGTTATAAGATAAATAAGTCCTGAGATGTTATGTACAGCATGGTGACTATAGTGAACAGTATTTGAAAGTTGCTAAGAGTAAATGTTAAAAGTTCTCATCACAAGAAAAAAACATTTATAACTACATGTGGTGATGGACATTAACTAAACTTATTGTGGCGATCATTTTGCAATGCATACATACATCGAATCACTATGTTGTACACCTAAAACTAATACAATGCTGTATACCAATTATACCTCAATTGGAAAAAAAGATGATTGTGGAAACTATGTTCTGTGAAGAATGACTATTGGTACATAGCCTCGAGAAGGAAAAATGTGGGTGCTGAAATATGGAAGTATAGATAAGCTTATTCTAAATTGCTCTGTAATACCTCAGATTTCTCACCTGTAAACTGATAGAATGATCGGACATTTCTCACAGGGTTATTGTGAGGCTTAAGTGAGTCACTGTTTGTTGAACACTTAGAATAGTTCCTGGCATATAGTAAGCGCTATAAAAATGTTAGCTACTGTTATCATTTTTCTTCCTCCAAAGTGTTTAACAAGGACCAATGATGCACATAAATAGATTTTTCTCTGTATAAGAAAGAGCTTCATCATAATTAGAACTTTCCAACCTCTCTAAATAGTGAAATGCCTCACCTGTCAACTTATATGCCTCCAAGTCAGAAACAGAGTATTCCAGTCTTGAGAAGGTCAGACCGCATAACCTCCCAGACTAAGGAGGGAACGCTGATGAGCTGACCACGGCCATAAGCATAAATGGCAAAGTGCCTTCGAAAGTCACCCTTGAGCACACTGCACATATTTGCAGGAGTGTCAGGAGCCTTCTTTGTTCCCCTCCCGTGGCTATGAGCTGGAATTACTCATGCATTCAGTCAGTAATGTCTTCACGTTGGTGAGTATGTGTACACGGTGAGATTTATGACCATATGGACAGAATACTGAAATTAGGATTCCTCAGACATAAAGAACAATGAGGGCACAGGTCCAGGAGAAAGCCACAGGAAAACAGTCAGGCATTGACAAAGTGTTCACTTCACAAGTTTGTCTGAAATACCCTCCTTTGTAGAGGCTAAGCAAATGCACTAGTTGGGGAATATGTCACTGAAAGCAAAACATCCCTAATCTGCCTGGAAAGTTCTGATCATCCATGGGAGAAAGCCAACAAGAGTACCTAACAATATTTCATTCCACCTAGAAAATCTACAGAGGGACATAGAGGACTGCTACGTGTGGCTGTATGTCATTTTGTGTGCCTGTATATATTTGGGTTAGTAAGAACTTCGCAGAGACTATGTCAATTTTCATATTAAAACACTTATATTGAAAGGAATGACGTAAGAGACACCAGGATTCTGTACAGCACTAAGAAAGTGAGCCCAAATAATTCTTCACAAAGGAAATAGTCCATGTCATAAATTCAGTAGTTACACTAAAGTTGTGAATTCCAACTTAAGTTAGCCTAAATTTTACTGTCTCAAACTAATCAGTTACTTGCACATGGAAAGCTCTCAAAGCCATTCTCTCACATCCTACATTTGGCAAACACCATAACATGGAACCCAATGATGATTTCTACATGTAACACCTGTAAATTTTCATCTAATTAAACAACATCTACTATATATTGAGTAATGTAGCAGAATCCTTGATTGCTAAAAACAAAACCCACTCTGGACAGTTGACGCGTTAGATAAATATCTTGAAGGACGTGAGGTAGTTTGCAAGGTCTTGGGGAGGGCCAGAAAGTCTGATACACAGTAAAAACAGTGTCCAAACTCTTTGAGAAACTCTCCCCAAAATGCAGGACATGTGTGGAATTGTGAGAGAAGGAGAAAGGCAGGAAGGAAGAATTAGGGATTCATTAAAAAAAGTAGACATTAAGGCATCAACGTTGTGTAAAATGCAAGCTCTTTTCTTCTGCTGGACATTTCATTCATAAACTCAACTGTTAGAGCTGGTGCCTTTGGAAATAATTAAGTTGAAAGTAAAATGTGAATATACCACAGTGAAAGCAAAATCTAAGGAGACGCCACAGCTCCAAGAACGCAGATGCTGCTACACTGAGACACTATCTGAAAACTTCCAGTTTCAATTCAGTCCAGAGGTACAGATAGCTGTGAACAGAGAGTCCATTTGTTTGGGTTGTAATTATGGCTTTTATTGGAGTTTAAATGAGCTAAGCAACATAGACACTAGAATTGTGGCTGTCATTGTAACTGAGAGGCTGACACAACGGACTGTGAACCCGGACTCAAGTGTTGGGCTTAAGGCCTTTAGGACTAGGCTGAGTCAACGCCCCAGCAACATGGATGATACATAAAGGAGACAACACAGAGCTACTCCTCCTTCCTTTGCCTAACAAAGATGAGGGAAGTCATATCATTGCTACCTTCCATTATCAGTTCCCAATTTTCTACAGGAGCTATTTAAAGCAAAAGATAAATCAACGTTGGGATAAAATTAAAATCCTAGCTTTCTGAATTCTTCCATTAGAAACTATGAGTCTTATTTACCATGTGATATTTGCTGAAAATAGGGATAAATTCCTTTTTGTCAAGAGAAAACTGAACATTCTTTCAAAAATAGCTTTGGTGATAACTGATAACTTGTATGTTTTATGTTTTGGTTAAAATATTTTTCAGATAAAAGTAGTTATACAGATGGAGAAAGTATTTATTAGAAGAGGAAAACAGTCTTTCAGACTAAGTGTCAAACATTCTACAGGAAAAAGCAAAGTCCTATTGTTCACCACCCAATTTCCTTAGTACATAATAGCACTTGATGATGCCAAACTTCAATACATGAGAAAAATTAGGAATAAGTCCTATATTTGGAAATAATTTGAATTCTCCATTATTACTATAAATAATAACCAAGTAATACGTTATCATTTCAGAGAATTATAACTTAGATTCTCTCATCCAAGTAATATTTCCAAGGAAGTAATTGCAGAATATTATAAAATCTATAGGAAAGTATCATACAAAATTATAAAGAAAAATGGTCAGGGTTTGCAGAACATTTTATTTTTAGAAAATACTTGTCAACAAAAATAATCCACAACCAGTCTATAAATGAAAATTTGGGTGAGTTTATTCTGAGCTGAAATCTGAGGACCATGGCCTGGGGCCTTTCTTCCTGAAGGAAGAAAGGGCACCAAAGAAGTGAGGTATACAGAGTGGTTATATACCCCCACACAGGATGTTTCACATATGATTGAAATGTCCCTCCCACAATAGTCACAAGATTGCCCTGTCGGCACAGCGCTTGATGGACACAGCAGGTAGTGGGTCTGCTCTCTCGGAGGGCGGGCATAGCAGGAGGCAAGTCTGTTGTCTCGAGCTGGGTGGTCACAGGTGAGGGCAGCAATCAGTTCCTAGCCTAAGGAAAGATGCTTAATCCTTAAAGAAATGCCAACGTTGGGAGGGGGAGGGAAGTTGCACCTTTATCTCAAGGGCCTTTGCTCTTGCCATAGGGAATCTCTAAAGCAGATATACAATGCATGCTCAACAGCCACAGTCAGGCCCTTTTGGAAAGACAAGGTCAGGCCGAATTAGGTTTACACAAAATGCCTTCCTCATATACCCCAACATATCCTATTATTTGCCATTTTTATTTGTCATACTAAACAATCAACTGAAAAACTATCAGGTATTCAATAAATTATGAGATACTTTCCTATAAACCAGCAAGAACAAATTTGAAAGGTCCATGGCAAAAGATCCCATTTAAAATCAACCACAAATACTGTAAAATGCCAAAGAATGAATATGAAAATAAATGTGCAAGAGCTAACCTTCAAAGAAGTTACAAAACTTTGCTGAGGGTCATAAAAGAAGACGTGGATAAATGGAGAGATGTTTTGGTGTATTGTCCACTTGATAAGCTGATTCTAAAGTTTACCAGTAGGAATATACATGAAAAAATATGTATCATTAAGAAAGAGCAGTAAGAGAGGCTTATTCTAGATACCAAAATATATGATAAGGGCCGGCCCAGTGGCATAGTGGTTAAGTTAACACACTCTGCTTTGGGGGCCCAGGCTTCGCTGGTTCACTTCCCAGGTACAGACCTACACACCACTTACCAAGCCATGCTGTGGGAGGCATCCCACATACAATAGAGGAAAATGGGCACGGATGTTAGCTGAGGGCCAATCTTCCTCAGCAAAAAGAGGAGGATTGGCGGCAGATGTTAGCTCAGGGCTAATCTTCCTCAAAATAAAAAAAGTTTGTAAGAGTTTAAAAAATCAGCATAGATATACAACTTGTGTATCCCCGCCACGCCACTAGACTGCACTACTTGCACACAAGCGCCGTCTTTTTCAATTTTTATTCCCCAGTGCATAGCATAGTTCTTGATATCATAGAAGAAGCTTGATAAGTATTTGCTGAATGAAAATCAATCTTAACCTATTTCCCAGAAAACATATGCCAATTTTTTCTTTATATTTACCCCCACGAATATAAATGGAATAAATCCCACATGTAGATTTATTTGAATTATTTAACAGTGAATATATACATTTCGTAATCTTCATACGATTCTGAATACTTGTGAGTAAATTCTCATATGATTTAACACAGCTGTACCTATTAGGAGATATGGATCTATCATTTCAAGTTAATTCTTCGGAACTTCATTTAATACACAGAGGAAATTTGGAAAATTTCTAGGCTGTTAGACTAGTTTGATTAAAGTTGGTACATTTCCTAGCAATTGATTTCTAAAGCACAGTAACAATAAAACAGGAATGAGTGAATGAATGAATGAAATGTGTTCATGTTTATCTTCTACATTGGCCAGATTTAATAAATTCAATATATCAACGAAGAAAACCCAGAAGTCACAGGCAGGAACCAAACCGAAAAAGATAACCAAAGAGCCAGCTGACCTCACACAGAAGTTTGCCAAATCTTTTAGGTTTCCAGCTGGTAGAAATGAATAAGCATTTCTACATTGCAAATATGATATTTTCAACTATAAATAAAGATTGCAGGTAGTATAATTCACATCCTATGTCTGGAACGTGGAATGTCGTTAGTGCATTGTGCTCAGCCTTCCACGGTGATAAATTCTCCTCCTAGTTTGTCTAGTTAGCTGGACTTCTCCCCACTGGTACAAACTGCTCATTTAATCTGGCAAACCTTACTCCATAACACGACCTTAGTGAAAAATGAGAAGGGTCAGAAAGAAAGAATACATTAGCAATGAATCAAAGTACATTATCTACCCCTGGTAGATAATAATGATGACAAAGCTAACACACACCGAGTAGTTTGATAGCTAGTTGTTACTATGTATTAGGCAATATACCAAGCACCATATATTAACTAATTTGACTCCATATAAAATATTTTTATCTCCACTCAAGAGATGAGACAACAGATGAGGAAACTGAGGCAGAGTGGTGGAGCTGGTACATAGCATTTTTTTGCAGAGTTTACACTTGAGTCAGTGCTAAGTCAACGATGCACATGTATCATATTTAGGTGTTTGTGAACAACTAGTGAATGTTAAGAAGTTCGAAACTTTGTCATGGCCCATTAACCAATTAGTTCAGTGAATGTAGCTGTAAATAGCTACACATCTTTATATACCTTTGTGTGTGTGTATGTGTGCGTGTGTGTATCCATGTATGAACGGGGTCATCAACTTAGAAAGGTTTTTCTTTTTGAGAGTGAAGGTGGAGGAGCTAATGATGCTGGGCCATAACAGAGATTAAGGTGTCCGCTGACCGATCTGCCCTATCTTTTCCTTCCCTTTCTGTGTGACGTGCCCCATGTGGCTAAGAAAAGGCCCAGCAGCTGTGCCAAGATGGTGGACTACATTTATCTCACGTAGAAATTATTTTCCCCAACTGGCATCATGAAAGAGGACTTCTTTTTATATTTTGTTGCAGAACGAGTCTTTCAAATGAACACATCTTGAAACTCAATTAAATCAAGAGTATTATATGTTGGAATCATGGCTACTTTCCCTAGTAAAACAGGAGGAAAGTTGAGTTGCTAAGTCTCATAAATGGATATACTAATGTCATCGGAGCCAAGAAGCAACATATCACAATGCCTAAGAACATTGGCCCTGGAGGAAGACAGCTTGGCTTCAATTCTACGAGCTGTGGTCACATCCTTAACTCTGTGCAAACATGCATCATCCATAAAATCAGGGTAAAGTTTAACCTGAAACACAGAGAATTAGATAAGTATACGTATATCTACTCAATATAGCACTCAAATTAAAGCCTGGCATGCAAGACATACTCACCTGCTGTTTTATAGATAAAAATATGCCTACATTTTCCTTTATGGCATTTCTAATCTCTTAACCTTTGTAAGGACTCTGACTGCTCATTAACCTGTAGCCAAGAACCTCCTGAGTTTGGAGATTTGTAAGAATGGAACATTAATATAAAAATTTGAAGTGATGTATTATTTCTATTTGTGTCTGTCATTAACATTCCTAACTTATCCTGAAGTAAAGTTTAAACTCTGATAGAGAATCTTTGAATTCAGAAAGTTTGATATCTAGTTGATACCGAAGACTTTATATCATATATTTACAATTAATGTTTTTCCTAAAATAAAAATATGCTTGTATTGCATTTTTTTTCAGTGTGGGGATTATAGAGAGGACATCTCCATGTACGGATTTTAACTAGCATTTGTATCAAGGAACCCTTAGAAATATTGCCTAGGAAATCTGAGGTTTATTGGGAAACAAATTTAAAATATTTTTAAAATGATCTAGTAAGTTCACTGTATCTCTTTTTGCTTTTTATGGAATTTACATAAAAAAGGATTATCAAAGAACAACTGCCTACAAATGTCAAATATTTAACATATCTGTAATTATAATTAATTCCAACTAAATACCTCACATTATGCACAGTTCATAACGTTCATACATACATGAACATATACAATATGCAGTATAACATGAAAAGAATAGGAGAATTCAAAAAAAGAACCAAAGACTCCAGGTCCAGGTAAGATGCAGTAAACACACTGCACCCTGTCTGCCCTGTCTGTCCCGCTTCCTGTAGCTATAAAACCTGGACTGGACAAGGAGCAGCTTTTATTTATTTTTTTTTGAGGAAGATTAGCCATGAGCCGACATCTGCTGCCAATCCTCCTCTTTTTGCTGAGGAAGACTGGCCCTGAGCTAACATCCATGCCTATCTTCCTCCACTTTACATGTGGGACGCCTCCCACAGCATAGTGTGCAAAGCGGTGTCAAGTCTGCACCCGGGATCCAAACCAGCGAACCCCAGGCCGCTGAAGCGGAACGTGTGAACTTAACCACTGCACCACCGGGCCGGCCCCTAGAGCAGCTATTTAAGGACTCCGAAAATGTCATAGTAGAAGGCAGATTAAGTGAAAACTCCAAGCACTTTTGTTTATGTGGGTTTTATCTAGTGATATTTACCGTATTAAAAATGAAAACTAAGAAATTGTTAAAACAAAAAACACAAGCTCACCTTTCATTAGCTAGCAGAGAGGTGATGTCATCAGCACATATCACAAGCCTCTGGAAATTTCCACCGTGCACTCATTTGAGAAAGAGTGAAAAAGGCAAATAACATCTTAGTAATATAGGCAATCGTTTTGCCCACACTTTGAGAACTACTGCCCTGTGACCAACAAATGAAGGGCAGGTATTGTTCTGATGCACGTGCGAAACAGTCACCAAATTGTAAAACAAAGTATCTTTGGACAAATATTTCAAAAACTAATTTCATACTGAAAATAAAGCAAAAAAAAAAAAATACTCCAATGAAAGGTTAGACAAAAAATGCTTAGAAATTGAAAAGACATTTCTAAGCTATACAGACATGTGTCATTTGATGTCTTAGCCTCAGCCCTGGTTCCCAGCTCTCCATTCACAGAGGACTGTGGCAGAGTTAAGGATACCAGCCTCATGCTCTGCCACTACCCTTTACACTTGGGCTTACATTGCCATTGAGAAAGAACTCACTTTAATAACTTAGGTATTTATATGTAAGAGACTCTTTACATCAAACACACCTAATTTTTGGACCAAATTCAATCCTAGCAAGGCCATACCTGGGATAGCGGAGGTGACCAGCATCAGTACTCAAATTTCCTTGAACAGTCTCAACTCTTCCAGAGTTCCAGAGAGAAACTCTCTGTCAAATTTCTTGTTACTCAAGGAATACTCTGGAAAAGATAAATTGTTCAGCATTCATTGAGGACCATCTGTGAGAAATCATGAGATATTTACAGCTATTAAAAATTATGTACTTATAATTGCATATATTACTCTGTCCAGAGTAATATTTTTGAAACATGTAGGAAAAAATATGTAGATTACCTTGATTTTGCAAGTTAGCACTAATTTCTAATATTTAAAAGACTTTCCAGTAAAAATAATTTACCTTATTTGGCTTTAAACATGTCAGGGCCTGAGAATTTACAACATTCAAATAACAAGTATGATTTTTTCAAAGAAATTTTACTTCATTAGAAAAATATAGGGGCCAGCCCCATGGCCAAATGGTTAAGGTCGTGCACTCCACTTTGGCAGCCCAGGATTTTGCCAGTTCAGATCCTGGGCACGGATATGGCACCGCTCATCAGGCCGTGCTGAGGCGGCGTCCCACACAGCACAACCAGAGGCACTCACAGCTAGAATATACAACTATATCCTGGGGGGCTTTGGGAGAAGAAGAAGGAAAATAAAAGAAGATTGGCAATAGTTGCTAGCTCAGGTGCCAATCTTAAAAAAAGAAAAAAGAAAAATATATAAACTGTGGTTTTAGAATTTTAAAACATATGGACAAATATAACACACATGATGGAACATAAAATGGGTTTGTGCGATACTAAACTGAGGAATTTTAATTTGTGACTTAAAAATATCCAGAGATATTTTAGACCTGGCCATGGACTCCGGCAGGAAGGGATAGATTTGTCTCTTCAATAAACGGTGCTGGGACAATTGGATACCCACATCCAAAAGAATGAAACTGGACCTTTATCTTACACCATACACAAAAGTCAACCCAAAAATGATAAAAGAGTTAAACATAAGACATAAAACCCTAAAAACCATAAAACTCCTAGAAGAAAACATAGAGGAAGAGCTTTGTCAGGTTGGTCTTGGCAATGATTTCTTGGATATGACATCACAGGCACAGGAAACAAAAGTAAAAGTACTGGGACTACATTAAACTAAAAAAGCTCCTGCAAAGCAAAGCAAACCATCAATAAAACGAAAAGCCAACCTACAGAATGGGAGAAAATATTTGCAAACATATATCTGATAAGGGATTAATATCTAAAATATATAAAGAACTCATATAACTCAATAGGAAAAAACCTCAAAACAATCCAATTAAAAAATGATCAGAGGAACTGAATCGATATTTCTCCAAAGGAGACATACAAAGGGCCAACAGGCATAGAAAAGATGCTCAACATCACTAATCACCAGAGATTACTAATGAAAATTCATCCTTTCGGTTAGGCTGCTCCTTCCATGAACCCACTGCTTGCCAAGACCTGAGAAAAATAGGATTCCCTTACCAAGTGGTTCTGAGTCAGGTTCACAGAATAGCATCATCAGCATCACATGGGAACTTGCTAGAAAAGCCAATTCTCAGGAACAATCTTTACCTACTGAGTCAGAAAAAGGTAGGGCTTCACAAATGGAGTTTTAACAAGAATTTCAGGGGATTCTGATGCACACTAAAATTTGAGGACCACTATTTTACCATGTAAAAGCAGATACTGAGTTTTGAGTAGGCAACTAATAGTTTATCTCATACGCAAATATTTTCTAATTAAAGATGGTACTTTTCTCCAGAGATCATAATAAAATGAAAACAAAAACAGTTAAAACAAACAAAAAACCCCAAAGCTGTAAAAATCACAAGGACAATAAAAATATGATCTGTACAGGAGAGAAAGAGATTTTCAACAAATTTGAGAAAATAGAGAGAGATGTGGTAACTATTTTGTAAGACATGGGAAGTTATAAAGTGTTTAAAGAGGGATATAAGAATACAGAAATCTAATTTACCTCCACAGCATCCCAGAGAGACTGAGGACAGTGATGCCAAATGAAGGGGGGGATAAAGTTGAGAATTAGAAATTAAAATGAGGAGTGCTTGAAAGCCTATATCCAGAAGTCTAATCACCACCCTCAACCACTACTCCACGGAGAGAACGCAGCAAAGCTATGCACCACCCTACACAAGCTGTAGGACATTCCTTCTGTCTAAAATGGAACAGAAATGCTTGGCTTTCAAAAACAACATTCACTGGGGAGGACAGATTGAAAAATAATTTTGAAAATGGAAGTTACTGGTTCTGTACAGTTTTCCTGCCACTTCTGCATCAGAAGTTCAGCAAGCAGGAAGCTAAATGCCAACCAGAAGCTTCTATAGGCACTGGTGATCGTGGGCATCTACTTTGACTACTGCATAAGTGTTAAACCCAAGATAAATTTCAGGCCCCTTCAAGAAGGAAAAGCCAAGAGAAGACCTCCACAAAAATCTGGGCTCATAGAGTTACCACCTTGTAACATGAAAGAGAAGTAAACGCCACCACAGAGGAGGCAAGAAGACAGAGGGGACTGGCCCCTCTTGGCCTTGATGAAAGATATATACATTGTTGCAAAATTCTGAACTTGTAAGAACAGCATCGATTTTGGAGAAAATGAAAGCATTCCTAGAAATAAAGAGGAACACTTTATAATGATAAAGGCTCAATTCACCAGGATAATATAACTACTTGTAGATTTTATCTAATCACATAACCACAAAATATATGGGAAAAAGTCAAAACAAGAAAAGATAAATCTATAATTAGAGTGGGAGATTTTAATGTTCCTCTGAATAATTAATAGAACAAGTAAACAAAATATCAGCTAAATAACAGCATGATTAAGAAATTGACTTAATAGAAAAAATAAAATACCATATGCAACAGCTGAGGAGTACATTTATTTTTCAAGTGATTATAAAATATGTACAAAATTGGCTGCGTACTGAAGGGCCATAAAGCAAGTCTCAAAAAATTTCAAAGATTGAAACCATTCACAGCATGTTCCTGAACCACAAAACAGCTATAAATAATGAAAAGATAACTAGAAAATCCCAACTTTCAGCAATTAGGAATAAATTAGTGCCAAGGAAGAAATCATATCGGATGTTCTGGGGTACAGCAGGCTTTCTGAAATAAGATGCAAAGCCCAGAAGTCAAAAGTGAAAAATACAGGAAAAAATGATTAAAAATGAAAACGATGGGGACTGCCCGGTGCCCTAGTGGTTAAGTTCGCACACTCCAATTCTGCGGCCCAGGGTTTCCTTGGTTCCCATCCTGGGCGTGGTCATGGCGCTGCTCATCAGGTCATGCTGAGGCAGCGTCCCACATAGCACAGCCAGAAGGACCTACAACTAGAAGATACAGCTATGTCCTGGGGGGCTAAAGGGGAGAAGAAGAAGAAAAAAAAAAAGAAGAAGAAGATTAGTAACAGATGTTAGCTCAGGTGCCAATCTTTAAAAAAAAAAAAAAAAAAAGAAAGAAAGAAAGAAAAAAATATGTATTGTGGAAACAACGTTAAATAACATACAATCCAGAGACCCACTGGGCAAAAGAATTGTACCTTATTTAATAGAGGAGGGATTCAATCCACATTATATAGTGAGCACAACAAATCAGCAAGGGGAAAAACATCCCGATCCAACAGAAAACTCCGTATTGAATAGTATCAGACAGATAACAGAACAAAATGGTAAAATGTTCAGTAGTCAGATGAAAAATTAACTCAATATCACTAACATAAGAATTAACAGAAACAATAATAGGGTAACATTTGCCAATCAGAGTAGCAAACATATAGAAGTGATCTTCAGGAAGTACCCAGATGTGGTAAAACAAGCATTTTCAAACTTTATTGGCATAAGAACAGAGAGAGGTTTTCTGTAGTGTGTACAGAAAGATGCAAGGATGATGAGCAGAGCATAATTTGTAATTGTGAAACTGGAAACAAACTGCCCCTGGAAGGTTCGATCAACGATACAGTTCTGTATTGAAGACAAGGAGATTGCCAAAATGCATCGTAAGCTCAGAAAAGCATATCAGAGAACAGTTTGCAGAAAATAATCCTATTTATGTAAAAAACCACTATGTACATGTGTATCTACTCACGTATCCATAACAATATTCATTGAGTGCTTACTTTGTGGCAGGCATCACAGAAAACTTTTTGTATATTTTAACTTCCTAATCCTCATAAAAATCCTATGCTTAGGGGCCAGCCGGGTGGCACAGAGGTTAACCGTGCACGTTCTGCTTCTGCGGCCCGGGTCACAGGTTCGGATCCTGGGTGTGGACATGGCACCGCTTGGCACGCCATGCTGTGGCAGGCATCCCACATATAAAGTAGAGGAAGATAGGCAGGATGTTAGCTCAGGGCCAGCCTTCCTCAGCAAAAAGAGGAGGATTGGCAGCAGTTAGCTCAGGGCTAATCTTCCTTAAAAAAAAAAAAAAAAAAAAAAACCTATTTGTAGATACTAACTACCCTCATTAACAGATTAAAAAACAGGCACAGATATTGCAATTGGCACAAAGTCACAGAGATGAGACGGGATTTAAACCAAAGTGGCTTGGTTTCCTCCTTCCTTTTTCCGTCTTATTTTCTGTTTCCTTCTCTATTCCGCTCCCTTCCAACGCTCTTCTCTCCCGGCACCTCACCTCTCTTAGTAAACATCCAAATGTCTGCTAAGTAAAGGGGAGAAATGTAGGGGGTGCAGAAGGTCAGATTCGCTTTCCTCCATACTATCCTTTATTGTTTGGAGGATCTTGTGTTCCTCTCGTAACTAAAACATTAAAAGAAAAAAAAAATCACTGAATCCTTCAGTTCAGTTCCAGTCGAGGGCCTGGAAAAATTAAACACTCTAAACACAGCTGGTCGGTTTGACTCTTAAAAGGGGTTAACATCGTTTGGTGGAGAGACAGAGACAGAGACAGCAAGAAAGCGAAAGAGAAAAGGGACCATAAGGAAAAACGAGCTTGACCCCTGTCCCTTCCGAGCAGCCCACGCCCCCCTGAGAGGAAGAGGAAGTTCTCCGGCTTATAGGGCCGGTAACCCCACCCCACCTTCCCGGCTAGTAATTTCCCCAGGGCCAGGTGCTGCGGCCGTCCAGTGCGTCGCTGCGCTCCACCCAGGACTGAGCGGCTCTTCGCGGGGAGCAGCGGGCGGCGCGGCCCGAGCGCGGGCACCAGGTAGGCGCAGGCGAGCCCAATCGTGCGCGCCCCATCCGGAAACGAAACCCGGAGCCGGGGGCTCGCCCGAGGTCGCTCCGAGTTTCCTGTGGGGGCAATTCCGGGGAAGATCGTGGAACGACCCTCCGGCCCGCCCCCCCCCCCCAAGGCCGCCCGGGGTAGAGGATGGGGGCTGGCCTCGGGGAGCGACCCCGGAAGTGGAGCCGGGGCTCCTCTTAGGGTCCCAGCTGGGCCGGCGGTACCCCTGTCCAGTCCTGGGACCTTCCCAGCGACAAGGTTTGTCCTGCCTGAAACCGCCTTGCAGGCTCGACTTTGCTTAGTACATCTCTTATCGCAGCAGAGAGCAGCGCTGCATCATGGCAAGAACCTGGGCTGGGGGTATCTGCCAGCAGGTTGGGGGGATTAGAAGGGATGCTTACTAGAGCCTGCTAGCTGTAACATCTAACAGTATTAACTAGGAGTATGGCTGCAGCCCAAAACTGTGCTAGGCACCGTGGAACACCAGAATTGGGAAGATACAGTAGGTTTCTAGCAGAGAAGCTGAGAGTGTCAGCTTGGGAGCCCACCTGCCGGAGTTGATTCCTCCCTCTGCTCCTTACTATCTGTGGGCTCCCCGCCGGTTTCTTCCTCTACACCCCTTCCATGCCTGTCTCTGAAGTTGTGGAACGACTAGAAAGAGTTACAAGAATTACAGTCAGATATGTTAGGTTGACATGTGAGTTACAGGAAGATATGCATTAGTGTGATGTGTTTAGAGCCATGACTGGCACTGCAGAAAATACTCAGTTAACTTTTCCTGCTTTGTGACAAAGTTCCTAGTTTCCCAAGCTCACTATCTGGTTTCCTGTGATCTGATTTACAGAGTTATTACTGGAAGGCATGGCCTGGCCACTTCCCAGTTCCAGGTTTAGCAATAGGAGGTACATGGTTAGTACAAGTGTCGCTTGCATCATAGGAAGTGTCAGGTGATTTCAGGTACCAGTTTTTCTTCCTTGAACTTACTTAACAGCAGAACTTTCTCTTAATGCTGCCTTACACCCTTGTGGAAGGAAATGAAATAAAAAGTAAGTGAAAAGGGAAGTGAGTGGATTTCCACAGCTGGGTAGAGGAGTGCCATGTGAAGTGGCTGGTTGTGGACTGAGCAGCCTTTGCATCTGAGGGAGCTGTTCTTTCCAACTGAAAGGAGAGAAATAAACTGTACACACATTGTTGAATCAACGAGCACTGATTAAGTCTCTTGTCCTGGACAAGACAGGCAATGATCTCGCCTTCGAGAGCTGGAGAGCAGGTGGAGAGACATTGATGGTGCAAGAACTGTCCCCTGTACACCTCTCCACCTCATGTCTGATGATTTCTTCCTCTTTTGCTCTTTAACACACAGACCTCCGTTCCCTTGAATGAGTCAGGCTCCCTCTGGCCACAGGACTTCTACCTGTGTAGTCCCCTCTGCCCCTCTGGCTATAATGCCTCCCCACCACGCCACTCCCCCACACACACCACACACGCCTCCATGGCCTGGTTGGTTGAATTTAGACTTCTTTCTGCTCTCAGATCTCTTTCTTGACAAGCCCCCCCATCTAAATTAGTGCCCCATAACTCCTTCTTAAAACATCATTATGATTATTCATCATACTTAGAGTATTGTAATCATGTATTGTTAATTGTCATTTCTGTTCTAGTGATTGTTACAGTACCTTACATACTCTAGGCCTTTAATCATTCTTTGAAAAAAGGCACAAGCTTTATACTGAGTGAATATGTACATACATATTTATATATGTACACATACATTTATATATGTGTGTGTATTGCACTTTCTTGAGTAGTGCTAAATTTAAAAAGCTGAAGCACGGTAGTTACTCAGTACTAACAATTGTGCTTTTCATTTTCCAAATTTTGAATTTAATAAGCACTTAGAAAAAATTTTCGCCTGGCCTAGTAAAAACAAAATGGCCACAAGTAAATTTAAAATTCCATGCTTTCTATGTTACGTAAGATATCATAAAGATAGTTTTTTAACAAGTTTCAAAGAAACTTGACAATTTGGGAAAATGTCTTTCTTTTCCTCAATGGATCAAGGACATGAGTGCAAAGGACCTGAGTCCTGAATCCTTGTAGTTCAGCTGCTCTGAGCATTCAGTGATCATTTATTCTCTGGGCCTTGTTTCCTCACTTATAAGGAGGAAAGGAAACAACGGATCCATGTCAGGGGGCTCTGAGTTGTCAGCAGAGGCTTTTCAGGAGTATAAAGCAACCAGCCTATGATAAGGGACGTCAAGATTCGTTTGTGTTTCCTTTGTCTCTGGGTTACTTGTTAGATTTGTAGACCACTTGACCACCCCTCTCTCAGTTCGTCCCAGTGGATGTAATGTCTACTTTTTTCTCCAAGGTTTACGATAAAATGCTATCCAAATGGTTCTGAGTGTATTTGTTTTGTTTCCATGAGCCTGAAATACAGGCGTGGATTTTACAGGAAGACTCCCGTTACCCGGTTTGCATTTATGCGTTGGCCGCAGCCACCCCACCTCCGCCCATAGCCTTCCTGTCCGGTGGACTGGTGTACTCGAATGCTCACCATCTTGGCCCACCTATTTGTGTAAACTTATCTGTTTGTGGTCTACTTGTCTTTTACCACAACCACAGTTCATCAGATGAAATGTTTTTGTCCTTAGATGTCAACTCAATGTTTTTAAATGCACAAAATTGACCTACATTCATGAGCTGAACAACATGGAAATTTTCTAATTTGTGTCTTAGCTCAGCAAGCGCTGGCTCTCCACATCCTGTGCCCAGTTCCTCCTCCCTGGTCTAGTGCCTCATTCTCACTTACTCATGGGAAGGTAGGGACATAGAATTCTGGGATTGTTTTTAGAGCAGTAACATTTTTGCTAAAATAATTCAGAACATATATCCCCATCTTAGGACTCTGTGAAAAATGTTAACTGCTTTGTTCTTAGGCGATTAAGAAGTAAATTTGGGTAAATAATCCAAATCAACTTTATGCCTAGTTTATAGGCATAGTAGTTTTAGGATCTTCCAAAATTAGGGATGCTTCCCCCGTGGGTTCCAGATTTTATATTAATACTTTTTGGAAGCAAGAAGAGAGAAATTCCAGGCCCCCAAGAGATGGGTGAGAGGGTGTCACTGTCATCTGATTGTGGAGCCATAACTGGATGACCTGCACCGCTTGCCTTTCTTTGTGGTGGTGGAGGTGTATAATTACCAAATAGCCCGGAGCAGGAGGGGACTTATGGTGCCTGAGAGAGTAATTTTAACAGAGCTATACTTATATGTATATAGCATATGATGCTTCAATCTCTTCAGAAGCTCTCACCTAACAGAGTTAATCAGATTATAATTTGAAGATCTGTGTTTGTCCTGAAGTAATGAAGATTCCAACAGTACAATATATAATATGACTTTATTAGAGATTTTTTTTCTTTTAGTACAGGATAAATATGATTTTCTCTTTCTTGGAAGTCTTCTTCGATTTGTTTCCTACTAAGAGTCGTGGAAGGCATTATTTAAAAGTTATCATGTCAGGGGGCTGGCCCTGTGGCCGAGTGGTTGAGTTTGCGCGCTCTGCTGCAGGCGGCCCAGTGATTCGTTGGTTCGAATCCTGGGCGCGGACATGGCACTGCTCATCAAGCCACGCTGAGGCAGCGTCCCACATGCCACAACTAGAAGGACCCACAACGAAGAATATACAACTATGTACTGGGGGGCTTTGGGGAGAAAAAGGAAAAAAATAAAATCTTTAAAAAAAAAAAAGTTATCATGTCAGGGCAGGCCAGGTGGTATAGTGGTTAAATTCATGTGCTCCGCTTGGGGGTTCATGGGTTTGGATCCTAAGTGAACCTGATATGGATTAAGGCTGCCCCAGGTAGAGAAGCCCAGGGCATCCTCACCTATGTGCCGATCTGTATGACCAGATTCGTATCTAAAGTTATACGACCACACAATAACCAGACCCCATCTGCACTGAAACCATTTAATGACTTTTTACATCATCTTTTCTTTTTCCAGTAAAAATAAGTCACATACCCATGCCTTATAAATTTAGCCCTAACCCTCAACACATGGCAGCAGCAGCAGCTCGGACTGCCCATGGGTCCTGTCCCCATGCTATTCCATACTATTCTCTAAATAAAAGAGCACTACTGCCAGACCTTGAGAGTCCAAGAAATCTTTCTCTCGACTCTTCGGCTCGCTGTCCCCGCATCAAACCAACACACTGCTCATCAAGCCATGCTGTGGTGGCATCCCACATACAAAATACAGAAAGACTGGCACAGATCTTAGCTCAGCAACAATCTTCCTCACCAAAAAAAAAAATAGTTATTATGTTAATTAATTCACTAATTAACTTACCCAGGACTCAGCCCAGTCATTTCCAAAACTGAGTGACGTTATGTCTTGTAATAACCCATTGAGTTTGAGGAAATCAAAAGATCCTTAAGACAGCAAGCAAGAGAGTACGGGGATGAACATGGTGGGTATCATTATTCCACACGTGCTTCATTCCATTTGGCACACCTGCAGGTACACCTGTCACTTAACATTCTGCACCAGAGCTTGTGACATAGCATTTTTCATGCTTGAGATACCATGTAATTGCTAGAATTCTAAAACCTGCAGGAAAGTGAGGACCCAGACTTTGTTCTGCAGTGGCTTTGCCAACAGATACTCATCTTCACAAACCTATAGTTTGACTCAAAATATCGTAACCAAATAGGGAGGAAAAGAGCAAAGATGAACAAATGAGTGCTGTTTCAGAGTCTGTCTAGCTCTGCTTCCTTGGATTTCTGTGCAAGGAGGGAATGCTCTCTGACGCCGTGGAAGAGAAATACTCTCGTATGCATGGTTGGTGCTCATTTGGCCAGGACTGGGGAAGTATGGTGAAGTGTCATCACTGACAAGCCTCACCTGTTCCTAATATGATGCATAGAGGCATTTATGAATTTCCTCTTTTTCTGGCATGTCCTTTCTTTCCGACTGGCACGGGACTTCCCAGGCTCAAACAACTAAATACAAGAAAAAAATGTTTTTCAATTAAAAATATTTTAATTTTTTTAAATAAAAAAATTATTTTAATAATTTTACAGTCCCCTCCACATGGAAGAACTTGCCCATGTTCCTTCTCCGGGTGTTACTCAGGATCTGTCCTTGAAATGAGTGCCTTTCTGCCATTGTAGGCTAAGGGAGAATGATGGAAACAATAGTTCTTTAAAATTGCTGTTAAATTGGCTGAAGGCCATAGAATATTTTTTTTAACTAATCATATTAAAGAGTGGTGTCCTAGGAGCAACAGGGGATAGTTAAACTCTTCAGAGATGTTTAGTCCAGTGTATTAATTAAGGGATATGACCTATTTCTACTCCAGAACTTCAGTCTTTTAATGTTATATATCTGTTAAGGTTCTCTTGGCATATTGTGAGGTAATGGGTGTTACTTTTAATGTATAATCTTTGACCATGGAAATGTGAAGTTGACGAAAATAATCCTGGCATTTGGTGTGTATGAATTTACTCTCCTTTTATAGTTCTTCCCATGACAGACCCAATTACACAAATGTGGCCTAGGAAAACTTTTAGCCTCCTTTGGTTACATGTGTTTATTAGCTTACTGAACATCTTATAGATTAATTACAGAAAAACAGAAATTTTAATCTTTTTGCCCTTCTTGCCTGAGGAGGTCCACAGTGGTTGGTTTCTGATGAGTTAAGGAAAACTTGGGTTACAATTATTCTAAGAAAAGCCAAGAAATAAAATCAGTAACTCCACCTTTTTGCTTTATTCCAGGGCCAAGTAAACCCATTCTGAATTATTCAACCATTACTGAACTTCTTGAGTATATATAATTAAGAAGTGACTATAATTGAAATGTTCTTAAGAGTTTTACCAGAGTATGAAATTTTATGCTTAAAGTAGGCAACGATAAAGAAATAAAATTGAAAGGAGAGGCAGGATGTGGTTTCTTCTTGGGAACACCACATTTTAGTTGAGAATATAGAGGCATCTGTTGACTTTTATTTACCAATTCGGGTGACGCAGCAGGAGGAGTTATTAAAGGGGCACCAAGACTGGAGATGGCTTGGGAAGGGCAGGGCTGATTCACGTTAGTGTGTGGGTCCAAGATAGAACAGTCAGGTAACAGAGGTTTTGCCTCATGTCTTAACTGTAATTAACAGGCGTATGGGGGCTGGGATTTAAGGTGAAGAGAGGCAAAAGAGTGGCCGGAGAGGAGTGGGAAAGACTAGGATGGGATCAAGGCTCTCGAAGACAGAAGTACTGAGTACAATGTTTTTTATTATTACTTTTCTTAGAAATAAGCAAACACAAAGTTTCGGTGTGATTGTCATGGTGCTACAGCTGTGACATCCCCTGAGCGTGCATTCCCTGGCCAACAGCATGTCTTGAGGCTTAGAACAAAGGGTCAGGGCTTTTCAGATTCACTGTTCACGTTGGGCAGAACACGTCCACGGGACCTGGAATTCAGAGATATTTGCAGTAGTGTGGCCTGGTAGCTAACCTGTCTGTCCAGTTGAACCGCGAGTGGAGCCCAGCCCTGAGGTTGAGTACAGGGTTTTGGGTCACGTGCTCACTTTAGGTTATGTAGGTTGGAAGCCTCCAATATTTAACTGGATTACCAGGTGGGATCTTCGGCTCACAGTGTTTCCTTCCTGCTCTCTGCCTCCTTGGACCCTATCCTCCCAAGCTTTTAGAAATTGTCCTCCATCCTGGGCTGACCCACAACTTCTAAAGTCCTATTCAGAGCCGCAGCAGTGAGGAATAGGGTCAAGGCCAAAGGGTTTAAGTGACCAGATTCGGGTAGACTAGGTGAATAGAGGAGTATCCTATGTATATGTATAATGTCAGAGTATCTTGTTTCAGCAGTCATATTTGACCTGTAAATTTGTAGACAACGTATTAATATCTGGTCTTCTTTTTCAGACTCTTAAATCATGGACAAACAAAGTAAGTAATTTGCTTTGAGTGTTTGCTTTGCTCCTAACGTTAAGTCTGTTGTTAATGTGTTGTCATAATGTTTTATTCGGTTTCTGAAAGGATGTAATTTGCTTTGTGTTGTTCACGCTCCAGAATCCAGTCTGGTTCACTGCGCTGATTATAGAGATGTACACAAATATCCACTACCACTAATTTTTCCTTTAAAAATAGAAAAGCCTTAGATAAACCTAAGAAATTTTAGGCTTACTATGAAATCTGTTGTATAATTTATGCTATAGTCCATCCAGATCAGTTTTCCCTTTTCTGTGTGTGTTTTATATACATAGCAATTGTTAAGATCATATTAATTAACAGATAATAGATTTAATATGTCAATCCACTGTAATAAAATCCTCAGATACATCCCTGATATATATTTCATAACATATGAATATGTTATGATGGGAATAGATTTAAATCAATACCAATCACTATGTTCTGGCTTTTTTTCTCTCAAGAAAATTCTAAATAAGATGGGTATTTGACCAAGTATGTAATAGAAGACTTTCTCTTTTTAAAAATCTAAGGTTCTGAAGAGAAAAACAATACATTTTGGGGAAAATAAGAAAAACAAAATCCTGTTTTCCAAAGGATTTATATTCTCTCTTTTTCTTTATTTCAATGGTGAAAGAGATGTTTACCTATCACCACAATGTCAGCCTTGCTAGATACGTCAGATAGTTGTTAGGAACAGAAACCTCGGCTTTCCTTCATGAAGTTTCGTGCTCTTCTCTTAATGTTTGCTATATTAGTTTAATTTTATTTACAAAACTCAAAGCTTTCTAAATGTAAATTTATATAGTATTAAGCTGTCTTATTTGCTACATGCTTTAGGATGCTGCAAATCCCTTTAGAAAGATTCCTTTGACTGTGATCATCTTTTAACTCAGCTTCATATATATAATTGTGTGTGTGTGTGTATATATGTGTGCACAAATGGAAATAAAGTGTAAGTATGTATGTAAATATACATATCTATAGAAGTAAAAGTAAAATAGCTTTAAGGCAATGTGATAGTCCTGTGATTTTTGTAAGTTATTTTAAGTTGCATTTCCTGGATTCAGAAATCCATCCATAGTTCACGTACTCTTTGGTCTACTTGACTCCTTGCCCATTAACTTATTTTCTCTCCATGTGAATTCCCCCTGGAATTTCTGAAACCAGGATCATTGCTCTGGTACCAAAACCTCCTAAAATCTTGAATCTGTCAACCCCTTTATGCATATGTGTATTTGGTCAAACAACAGTATCTGTTAAGAGATGCCAAAATGTGACATATCAGTTAAGGTATGTCTTTAAGTCAGACTTGCAGTGTGTTTCCTTGAGATCTGTTGAGTCTGATCTTGTAGTTTCCAACTCAGATTGGGAGTGAGGGATGTGATCTCGAGAGCTAGAAAACCAGGAGCTAGGCCACTACCTGAAGCCCAGAAACAGAAGGGAATGGCTGGGATGGAATGACATGTGGTATTTCAGAGATCTGTGATAATTCGATGCATGTCGCAGTGTCCCTTCAGAGAAAAGCGCTGATTGAAGTAGAGGGTTCACTGTCACCTGAATTTGCAGAGTCTCCGTGGACTCCATTCTGTTGAGGTTATTATGAAGCCAATTGAACGGAGGAGAAAGGGGGCCCACAATCCAGCCTTCGCACTGAAACCACATGCGTTGAGTGGTCTTTGAAGGCTCATGATAGATAAGTATAGAGAAAATGTATTGGATTGAAAGTTTGACACACATTTTCTTCTGTATTGATGCCATGTCCCCATGATTCCAAAAGAAATTATTTTGAATCTAGAGTTAGTGAGCCATGAGGAAAGAGAGGAGAATATGGTATAAGTGTAATGTCCGCTAGACCATAACTTCGTGGAGGCAGAGCCAGTGTAGCCCCAGAGACTAACTCAGGGGTGACACAGGAGGATATCAGTAAGTATTTATCATCTGGCTGGAGTGGCTACTAAATGAATGACTGGAGAAACACAAATGTGAAGTCTAGGAGAGTGAACCATGTACATATATCAAGATTATTCAAAACACACTGATTAGTAGATAACAAAGTTTACTATGTTAGATTGTTGTAATTGTCGGTTGTGATTTTTGTAGGTCAAAATTAGTCAAATATTGGGGATTTCTTATGGTGCAACCTTATTGGAGTGGTTGCAGAGTAAGCATAAAAAGGATATTTAGATACTGAAATGTATGCATTATTTTAAATATTATAAAATAATTTGTATAATGTTGACAAAAATAATCCATAACCAATCTATAAATGAAAATCTGGGAGAGTTTATTCTGAGCTGAAATCTGAGGACCATGGCCCGGAGCCTTTTTTCCCGAAGGAAGAAAGGGCACCAAAGAAGTGAGGTGTACAGAGTGGTTATATACCCCAAACAGGATGTTTCACATATGATTGAAATGTCCGTTTTACAATAATCGCCAGACTGCTCTGTGGGCACAGCAATTGATGGACACGGCAGGTAGGTCTGCTGTCTCAGTGAACACAGCAGGGTGGCAGGTCTGTTGTCTCCAGCTGGGTGGTCACAGGTGAGCTGGGTGGTGAAAGGTGAGTGCAGCAATCAGTTCCTAGCCTAAGGAAAGATGATTATCCTTAAGGAAATGCCAATGTGGGGGGAAATTGCAGCTTTATCTTAAGGCCATTTGTTCTTGCCATAGGAAATGTTTTAAAGCAGATATACAATGCATGCTCAACGGCCACAGTCAGGCCCTTTTGGAAAAAACAAAGTCAGGCCGAATTAGGTTTACACCAAATGGCTTCCTTATATACTCCAATATATCCTATTGCTTGCCACTTCAATTTGTCAATAGCAATGATTATCGAAATCTTTATAATCATAATTCTTCCATTACCATCCTCACCTCCAACCAGTTTCATTTATCTCCTTCACAGTGTATATGTGGTTTCAAAACAATCATTTTCTCTAATACCAACAAAATCAGTGTATGGAAGTAAACGCTCACCACTGGGCATATTTGAAAACTAGAAATTCAGCCCTAGGAACCCCGTTGCCTCATTTATCCGAAAGGGAGTTTGAAATGGGATTCCACTGCCGAGTAACTCTGATGACAGGCACAGCTTTTGTTAAGTGAAGACTTCAGTCTATTTCAATACAGCACAAGAGCGTGCAAATTAAAGCTGTTGAAGGACAATGCATTTTTCTTTCTCTGTATTTCCATATATGTTTCCCTCTCCTTGAATTGCAGACATGCCAGGAAGAAATTTACCAGCTGGGTCTCACCCTCAATATCCCCCGGCAGCATTCCAAGGTAAAACATTTGTTTAAAGAATAAAAAAACAAAATTAATCAGTTATTGCTGTTCTCCAAAGGGTGTCTGTCTGTCTGTCCATCTATGTGTACTTCTTTTAGCAGTGCTTTTTATTAAAAGTGCAATGGTGAACTTGGCAGCCTAATTGTTCTTGATTTTTTTGACTATGTATCATTATAAAAGAAATTTTTATTTATACAGGATAGTAAAGATGTAGAGTTAATAAAAACAATAGAGAGTTTACATTTAGCAAATGAAATACAAGGTTGCACATAAATTAAACCCTAGAATACATCTATTAAATAAAAGATTTTATTGATTCTCCATCTGTTCTGAGCATTGGAATCATGTAATCACATTCAGGAGGTTTGTCCCTGGATGTTTTTGAGTCACGTATGAGCTAAGGTTAATTGTATTCAGTGAAAGTCACCAAAAAGAGACAACTGCTTAAACCTGGAAGCTGTAAGCAGTAGAAATGTACCCACCTGGGGATAATTCTCATTTTCATTTGGTAACATATGAAAGCTTGACTTTTGTATACATGCTGAACTATATCTTGCATTTCTAAGAAAAGGAATTGAGTCATCTCACTATGTACTGGGAGTACATTTTTTCCTGTGAACCAATGCATAAAAGACTTCAGAGATTTTCATTTAGACAAATGGAGTTATCAAATTTACCAGAACTTTCCTAAATGGCATAGTTCATGGTGCACCCAGATTGCAAGTAGGTGAGCTACCCACATCTTGAGAAACCATCCTGGGGACCTAGTATCAAAGGGAATCTGGTTTGGGCAGAAGAGTGTATGCATTTTGCATTCTACTCTGAGCAAGCAAATGTGCTTGGGAGCTGAACGGTCTGTTTAAGTGTCTAGCCGGAAATCTCCCCATGGAACCAGGATCTCACGCAGATGTTTGCAATTAAAAGAATGTGAGCTAGAAAAACGGCAAGGCTCAAAGCTGATAGTTCGCAAGGGTGCCTGCCCTGAAGTATTATTGTGGAAGCTCTTAAAAACGCTAGCACCAGCGCACTGTCTCAGGACAGTTAAAGCAGAAGCTCAGAAAGTGGGACCCAGGGATTGGTCATTTTTTAATTCCCCACCTGCTTCTAATATGCAGCCAGGCTCAGAACCGCTGCTCTCAATTCTTATAGGGTTGGCATTTGGAGAATTATTAGCAAGTCTATGATAGTCACCCAAGGCACTTGGAGAATGATTTAATCCACCCATAGCTAATTAAAAGTAGGTGATACATAATTAAATTGGGTTATAATCAGACTTGAGAGTTTGTGAGAAAAATGGCTCAACTTTCTATCTAAAGTCCAAAGCCACATATAGCTCAAGTCTTATGACAATGATGCTAACAATAGTGACGGCTTCAAATCGAGAGCACCGTGCGTAATGTGGATTAACTCATTTAATTCTCAGATACTCTTATGGAGTAAATACTATTAATTATCCCCATTATGCAAGAGAAAACGGGCATAGAGAGGCTGGGTCAGGCTCCAAATTCTGGCTTCTGTTCTTCATAGTTGTCTGGTGGTTTTAAACAAGTTAGTTGCTTGGAGGTTCCCCAGCCTTCTCCTTAAGTGCCTCTTAGGCCTGGCTCTCTACTCTTCAGGGAGACTGGACTGTTTTCAGATTTTTCAAGGCCCTAATGCTTGTTACTATCCCAGAGCTTCTCTCTAAAATGTTCTTTCTCCGCTGCTGGCCTCAACTTCTTTGCATCCTTTAGGTCTCAGCTGAAAGGTGGTCCTCAGGGAAGCTGCCCCAACTCCTTCCCTTCCTCTCTCCCCATCCAAGCAGCTTCCTCTGGCATGTGTAGTCATAACACCCTGGTTCTTTCCTTCAAAGCACTTGTCTCTGATTTCTAGTTTCACTTCATCGCACTGGTGTTCCCCTTCCTTAGAGTGAGCCATAGGGTCTAACATTCTCGCTCCTGTTAGGCCGTGACGGCAGGGATTGCGTCTGCAGGTCTCATTTTAAATCCCAGTGCTTGGCACTCCGAAAAACCTTGTAGATGTACATCAGATCACGGAACTCACTCTTCTGCTTTGGATCCTCTGAGGCCTGTCAGTCACGCTTGGAATAAAACCCAAACTCCCTTTTAGGGGGCTCCCTAGATGACCTGCTCCTATGTCTTTACTGACAGCAGTTTTTTTTTTTTTTTTTTTTTACGATTGGCACCTGTTCTAACAGCTGTTGCCAATCTTCTTTTTGTTTTTTTTTCCCCCTCCTTTTTCTCTCCAGATTCCCCCAGTATATAGTTGTATATTTTATTTGTGGGTCCTTCTAGTTGTGGCATGTGGGATGCTGCTTCAGCATGGCTTGATGAGAGGTGCCGTGTCCACGCCCAGGATCCGAACTGGTGAAACCCCAGGCTGCCAAAGCGGAGCGTGTGAACTTAACCACTCGGCCACGGGGCCGGCCCCCCGACTATGGTTTCTAGTCTTCCTCTCCCTGATGGGGTTCCTTTCTTTCTCACACATGCCAAATTCATTCCAAAAGTCAGGGATTTTGCATTTGGGTTTCCCTTTCTTCTGGAACATTTCCTACCAGATTTTCACATAAAGTTTTTCCCTTCTCATCTTTTAGGTCCCCATATAAATTCTTTTTTTTTTGGTGAGGAAGATTGGTCCTGAGCTATCTGTTGCCCATCTTCCTCTCTTTGCTTGAGGAGGATTGTTGCTGAGCTAACGTCTGTGCCAATCTTCCTGTATTTTGTATGTGGGATGCCACCCCAGCTTGGCTTGATGAGTGGTATGAAGATCCTCGCCTGGGATCTGAACTCGCAAACCCCAGGCCACTGAAGTGCATGAACTTAACCACTACGCCACTGGGCCAGTAACTATGTGATACTTTGCCCTCTCCCCCATGTATTTTCTCCCTCAGATCAATCTGAAATCTTTTTTAAACATTTATTTTCTGTCACCCAGAAGTTGCCTGTCAACTCTCTGAGAGCAGGTTGCCTTGTTGATAACTGAATCCTCTGACGCTAGAACAGAGCCAGTCACATTATAGATCATCTGTAAACATTTATTCATTTTAAGAAGGAATGACTTATAAAAGCTATATTTAAAAGACATTGAGGCTTAGTCTTTTTTCTGTCTTTTTAATCATGTATGTATTTTTGTCATCAGTGTTTCATTAAAAGTATTTATAAATTGCCTACTCTGGGTATTAACTTTTGCATAGCCTTTACTGATAAAATATTATGAAATACAGTCCTTTGAAATTGTATTCCGTTCCTATGGAATTACTACCCTGTGGGCCATTCATATAAGCTTATGAAGCTTCGCTGTAATCACAAATTCACATGGAATACATAGTATACGCTTATTAAATTTCTTTCTCTACTGTGCTTATTAAATACTAAAGACAATTTTGCCCATTATAACTTTTTACCTTCCTTGGTTCTCAAATTGTATTGTCCAAAGAGCTAAAGGTGCTAAATTGTGAAATTTCAATTAGTAACCTAAGTATCACAATGGAACTTTTTTTTCACGTAGAGGGTCTTAGGAATGGGTTACACCATAGCTTAGAACTTCAGGGAAACTGTTAACCCAGACAAGTGTCTGGAGAGGCCTGGAAGGAATGACATGCTCTTTACCTCTACACCAGGCACCAGGGTTTCTCAACAGCAGCACTGCAATATTTGGGGATGAATAATTCCTTTTGTCCAGGGTGCTCTTCTCAGCATTTAGGATATTTAGCAGCATGCGTGGCCTCTATCCCTCAGATGCCAGAATCACCCTCCCCTCCACTTGTGACAGCCAAAACAGACCTTGCCAAATACGTCTTGAGGGGGCAAAACCACCCCCAGTTCTACACATAAGGAGATGTCATTTGTTAGAATTCTAGAATTATCATTTTTTATAGACTCATTTGGTCCTAGAAATGCTGGCTCAAAGCCTTTATTTTGGGCCTTCTCCTCTATGTCATCTCTCTTTTCCATGAAAGCACTCCAGAATCTTTATGTAGGTGACTCAAAATCATTGTTGATTTTCTTTCACTTTCTTAGGTTTCAAGCATATTTTCATCTAAGTTTTGAACGATAAGGTTAAGGTTGTGGGCCAACTCTATACACAGTCCCAAACCCTCAAAGTAGAAGTGGATATGAAACAGATATTTCATTGAAAAATTGCTGAAAGGTAAAAACACACACTTTAAGCTTCATAGAAACAGGATTTCTGAGCTGAAATTTTACTTGGTAGATAACTGGGGTAATCCTCAAAGAGTTGATGTGTCCGCTTTTCTGTGCAGTTACAAATTATTTCGCTTGTTCCTATTTTAGGACCTCCAGGACCTCCTGGCTATCCTGGCCCGCAGGCTGGCTATCCTGGCCCCCAGGCTGGCTATCCTGGCCCGCAGGCTGGCTATCCTGGCCCCCAGGCTGGCTATCCTGGCCCCCAGGCTGGCTACTCTGGCCCCCAGGCTGGCCTCTCAGTCCCACCAGCTGATTATCCAGGTGCTGGCCCAGTGGGCTCTCCTGTCCAGCAGCAGCCAGTGTATAATCATCCAGGTAGACCTGGAGGGCTACCATGGATGCCAGCACCAGCACCTCCATCAGACTGTCCACCTGGGTTGGAATATTTAAGTCAGGTAATTTCAAACACATAAAACAGTCATAAAAAAATAAAACCGTGCTTCCACTCTACATAATAAGATTAATAAATGACTGATTCACAGAAGTCCAAAATGGTAAAACAATATTTTTTGCCAACAAATTACTCTAATTCTTCTAGGTCAGGTTTAATTTTAAAGCAAAATGCAAATGTCTTAGAAAATTGTGTTTTCCATGATCTTGAACAGAATCTGTGATAATAGCCAATAGCAAATCTTTATTAAGCACTGTTTTCCAGCCTCTGTTCCTGAGTGTAATGCATGTATTAACTGGTTTAGAAACTCTATGATATATAGGTGCTATAATTATCACCATTTTACAGAAGAAGAATCTGAGGTCCAGAGAAGTTACACAATTTGCTCAGCATCAAAACACTAAGGAAGTGGGAATGGCTTTTTATTCTGGAATCTTGGTTCTGGATCCTGTGCTCTTATAATTACCTAGGAGGTGGAAAGAAACGTCAAACTCAATTTATTTTTCAGTTCCAATAAGGGGTACCACAAAAGGAGTTAATGTTTTGTGTATAATGTGACTCACTTTTTTATTATAATTAACACAATTACATTTTTATGATGATTTTGTTCTTTGAAGATCCAATTTTATTAAGCTATCAATAAGGGAAAACATCCTGGATTTTAATGTACTGCATGTGAGGTTTCATATTTGTTTGCTGTTAGAAATCAAGTAGGGAATGTAGAAATACGAAATTCTTTGTGTCTAATCTATAAACAAATAAATGAATATTCCTATGATATTCAATTAGTTTTTAGTAAATGAGTTGTCTCTCTTGTACTCTTTGCATTAATTTAACTTCCCACAATGCACTTGGACAGCATATACTGTAAGAACTTTTAGTTGTTCATTAATTCTCCAAGAAATACCCTAAATCAATTTTTTTTCTTAATTAAGATTTTACAAAATATGTAGGAGAAGTTATCACCTACTGCAAATAATAATAAATATCAAGTATAAGTAAAAAGAAAAATTTTCATATTTATAGGAAAAAGCTCTTTAAATGAATAAAAAGGTTTAATATTTTTTAATCCTTTTCTAGAAGGATCTTTTTTTCTAATTTCTATAGGGATTCCAGTGTAAGTCAATTTTATTTGACCTGAATTTGCCCACATTAATAGTGAACACATTCAATGGATATTTTTTCAATTAAAACTATATTAACTTTGGTTACACCTAGTACTAATATAAACCATGATTAAATATTGATAATATTGGTAATTGGTTATATGCATTCTTTAAAATATAAAAACTAATGTTAATTTGGTTGGCTTAAAAACATGTGATATATACTTACAGATTGATTCTTTTTTACTATAATAGATAGATCAGATACTGGTTCATCAGCAAATTGAGCTTCTGGAAGGTAAGTCTTCAGCGTATTGATCATATTTGTTGAAAGAGAGGACATTTATGCAGATAAAGGCATATCAACAGCCACCAATATAACACTGTCCCTGCTGCGGAACAGTTAAACCTGGTCATTTACAAATGCCTCTCTTCATGCTAATGAAATAATGATTAGCAGCAGCTGGTTTCCTGAAATTAAGAGTCAAGCGGTGAAATACTCTTATGCTGGGCATCTGTCCTCATGGTGCAGACCCTAACTTAGAAGGAAACCAATCAAAGCTACTTTGTCACTTCAGTGGTTTCTCTCTTTGCCTGACTTCCATCACTTCAGCTGCTTTTTGCCTGGTTTCTGATTACCTTGAGATTGGCACAGAGCCAAATGCAATAGTTCAGCTACCTGAGTAGATTTCTAAAACCAATAAACATTTTGAATTTGGATGGATATGTTTTGGAACATCGTATTCCTGCCCACAGTTCCTCTTGGGAGCTCAGATGAACCCTATAACATTTGTTCCATGGGCTGAGGAGCATCCCCCTGGATCTGGGGCCACTGAAGTGTTGGAGGAGGCGGACCAGCAGGCCTCAAGGCCTGGCTTCCCAGAACAGCTCTCCTGCTCCTGTGAATGGGGCATGACTCCACCCTGTGTCTGCTTGGGCCCAGCATTCCTCAGGTGCAACATAAACTTAGGAAGCCGCTAGATGTTTCAGAACTCCTGCCAGGGGAAAGAGAGCCTGGGTAGATTCATGAACCGTAGTGTCTTCCTTCTAGATATAAAGAGTCTAGTGAAAACTTTGCTAGTTTTTAGCAGCTATCTGTCAAATCCTCTTCACCTCTCTGCAAAGTACCTTTCCACTGGTAGAAATTATAACATGAATTTTACTAGTATAGTAATAGACTTGGTTAGAATATATAATTGTCACCTCTTACATTTAGATTACTTCTAATTTACATTGTTAGATATTTATAATGTTCTCATTTTTGTTTGTTTATACTAAGTTTTCTCTGGAAAAGTTCTCTTTGTTGTTTGATAATTTGTATTCTAAATTTTTTTAAACGTTTCGTTCTAAAGAATTTATTTTTGAGATTATAAAACCCCCAAAACCAGACACTATACATTATATATACAAATACTCTAAACTGTATGTCTGTAGTTTTTAGACTTCTAAGTTTTATATGTATTTGTGAAATATATATGTATTAATCATGAAATATAAAGTAAGTTCCAAATTTAGTAGTTAATCATTCTTTAGTTTTAAAAAAGGGATGTCTTTAATTTTCTTTTTGTCTCAAATTGAAAGTCTATATTTTTTTTTTAAAGATTTTATTTTTTTCCTTTTTCTCCCCAAAACCCCCCCAGTACATAGTTGTGTAGTCTTCGTTGTGGGTCCTTCTAATTGTGGCATGTGGGACGCCGCCTCAGCGTGGTCTGATGAGCAGTGCCATGTCCGCGCCCAGGATTCGAACCAACGAAACACTGGGCCGCCTGCAGCGGAGCGCGCGAACTTAACCACTCGGCCACGGGGCCAGCCCCTGAAAGTCTATATTTTAACATTATGAGTAATATAAAGAGGTGAAGATTACTCAGTTTATTTTTAGCATCTGAGAGTACGACAAGCACTTGTAACTTTCCCAATTCAAAACTTAATAGACAATAAAGACAGCCATAGAATTCATATTTTTATTTGTTTTCATTTTTTTAACTAGAAGGAAATTATAGATTGTAGAAGCCCGTTTACCTCATTTTATAGATGAGCAAGCTGAACATTTTTGAGGTTAAGCTACTTAATGAAACGGTTAGATAACAGATCCCATCTCGTGAATCAGTTAGTTTTTTTCTCACGAAACAATAGACCTGCAGATGTTGAGGTCAAGGGCAGTTCTTATGAAGACAGAGCAGGCTTGTCTAAGTCAGAGAAAGACACTTAAGGGAGGTCATGATGATAGAATTTGTGAAGGACATCTCTATCTGACTAAAAGTCCATCCACACAGATATTAGAGAGTAGCTTTTGTCTCCATGTATTTCTTTTAATCACTCATTATTTTGGTGGCCTCTGACATCCTATGACCCAAGTTATTGAGGGCTAGGGACAAATGGGACCATTAATTGCTCCTTCCTGGCTCAAGCAAGGAGAGATTTCCTACATGTGGGTCTGTATGGGAAGCCCTTTGGTAAGAAATGACGTGAGTGTCAGCCTTGACACTGCTCTGTGTCCCTGTGGAGAGGTGAACCCTCTAAGGTGCAGAGCTCACTTAGGATGCCAGTGGTCCAGATGTTCTGAGCTGCAGCCTTGGTTGCCAAGCACCTTTCCCCCTTGTGTAATACCTGTCTCCCCCTCCTGAACAACTGCTGCTGAGCTAAACACAGGTGCCCTGGGCCCACGTGATGTTCTAATCTACCTTCCATTTCACTCTCTCCCTCTTCACATGGAGAGTAAGTAAGGTAAGTACATTACTTTCCCTCAAACATGGTGCAAAAAGATAAGCCATCAATATGGTATGTAAAATAAAATCTCAAACCAGTTCTTGGCTATATTTCATAAAGCAGAAACATAGCAATCATCCTATATTCTCCTTCCTAACTGAGTATATGAAAACGACACCGAGCTAGTGGACATCTTCTGCATCCACCTCGCATGGCTTTGACCATCTGCAGCATCGCACTATCTTCGGCAGCTGAGTCTGCCTTTCTGACGTGTGCCTACGGAATTACGAGGACAGGAGTGTGCTCCTCCAAGTCTCCCAGAGGGACTCTTAATGTCTCTGTGCCTTAACGCCCTCCCCTCCTTCTTTCCCTTTGCCGTTTTTTCCTCTGTCTGAATCATCTCTAAACACCTTTCCTTTTCTTTCTTCTTGTGTTACTTGAAGTATCAACTAAACATGGCATAACTAGATGTTATAGTATCTTGGGGTAAATTCAATATTGTTATAACATCATGGTCATAATGATTCCCTCTTTTCTGTTTTTAGTCATAACAGGTTTTGAAACTGAAAACAAATATGAAATTAAGAACAGCTTTGGACAGATGATTTACTTTGCAAAGGAGGATACTGATTGCTGTACCCGATATTGTTTTGGGCCTGCTCGACCTTTTACCCTGAGGATTGTTAATAATCTAGGCCAAGAAGTCATAACCATGCAGAGACCGCTGAGGTGTAACAGCTGCTTTTTCCCCTGCTGCCTTCAAGAGGTCGGTGAGCAATTACAAGGGTACTTTGTAGGTAGTTTGGTAAGAGTTTTCATCCTTTTGTTGAACCCGTATAATCAAATTAGACTTAAAGGGAAATTGGCCCATAAATTATTGGTTTATGCTTGAGAATAAATTGTGCAGGAAAAGGAGCAGGTGTCAAACAGTGAGCAGTTAGCCCCGTATCCCTGAGCAGTGTGTCTCATGGGATTGAGCATCCACTCAGAGACCAGACTTCTTGACCTTTGGGAGAACTGGGAAGGTAGGGCACCTTGGTCAAATCCCTTATCTGAAATGACCGTGAGAGGCCTGACCAAGACCAGAACAGGGGCACCGTAAAGAATATCCTGGAATACCATCCCAGGAACAAGTGGACAGAAGAATGAGGAAAGAACAGATGTATTCATCTCACAATTTTGGCCAACCTACTAAGAAGCAAACCTAGGAGAGGCCCCCTCTGAAAAATCTCAACTTCTGTGTTTTTCATTTTGCCATTTAAAAAATTAATATATTTGAGTCCTCCGTAAGAGGTAAACACTAGTATGAGAACCATTAGCTCCGTAAACACCAGGTGTCTCCTTCCTATTACTTGACAGCCCATTGGTGGAGAACATGGATCTCAGGGGAGATGCCAGGGCACAGAGAGTTTATAGGAAAGTTGGCCTTTGCCTGTGTCCCCATTGGTGTGAGACCAGCCCTGCCCGGGTCACTTAGTCGTTGCACATAGGTAGCTCTGAGAGCATGACACAGACAAAGATACAAGCACACAGATACTGGAAGTCCAATAGTGCGTTTATTTTAAAAAGATAACTGAAGTTGTTCATGCTGAATTATTTTGTTTTCTATGTCATTTAGCTTAGGAATAATATCTATCCTGGGAATACCTGAGGAAACACTGAGAGTTTGGTGGAATGCGCGCTACAGTATAAAGCGCACATTGACGTGTTATATTGTCTGCTCATACACAGTGGGCCTGGGAAGCCCTCATTTGCGGACGAGCACACGGAGGCATTCTCAAGGTGCCCAGCTGAGTAGCAGAGCCAACATTCCAGGCCCCGTTTTCTTTCCATGATCGCACCGTTACCACTCCTGTTTGAAAACTGCACCACGGATCAGAGCTGTGTTCCTACATCTAAACTACTGCTTTTAAAGGAGTTTAAATTTTTAGACATTTTTCATAAGGATGGAAATTAAGAAGTATGAGACCACTAGAGCAGAGCTTAAGAGTGAAGACTCTGCATACAGCCTGCCTGAGTTTGTGTCTCATCTTTCCCACTTTGTAGCTGGAGAATCTAGTACAACTTAATTAACCTCTCTGTTCCTCAGTTACGTCCTCTATAGATAGGGATAATAGTGGCAACCCAGTAGGGATGTATTATGAATTGAGTGGTGCTTAGAACAGTGTCTGACACTTAGAAAGTGTTCAAGGGGCCAGTCTGGTGGCATGGTGGTTAAGTTCGTGCACTCCACTTTGGTGGTCCGGGGTTCACAGGTTCAGATCCCAGGCATAGACCTAGCATGACTCATCAAGCCATGCTGTGGTAGCGTCCCACATAAAATAGAAGAAGATTGATAAAATAGAAGATGTGAGTGCAGCAACAGTCTTTCTCAAGCAAAACAAAAGAGGAAGATTGGCAACAGATGTTAGCTCAGGGCCAATCTTCCTAACCAAAAAAGAAAAAAAAAAGAAGTGTTCAATAAATGAGTTATTATTAGACATTATGATGATGATGATTTTTATATATAACTTTTTGCTTTTATAGCTAGAAATCTACGCTCCTCCTGGTGTACCAATAGGTTATGTGACTCAGATGTGGCACCCGTTTCTGCCTAAGTTTACAGTTCAAAATGAGAGGAGAGAGGATGTACTAAAGATTATCGGTCCGTGTATTGTGTGCAGATGTTGTGCAGATGTTGAGTTTGAGGTAAGAGATGTGATAGTGTTCATAGGCGTTACCTTCCTAATATAAGAATAATATAATTTGGGGGGATGTTACAAACATATTAAATAAATATACGTATTCTGATATCTCAAGAGGAAGATAATGTGCTCATATATTTACCTTTGGTCAGAAAGATGGTTGTTGCTCTGATTAAGCATCTGTGTTGGTTATGCTAAATGGAAAAAAGAGAAGCAGAGCTTTGTAGTCAAGAAATATAAGCAAAACATCGAACATTTAAACATGGTGGTTTCTGTGTATTCTCTATTTGAAATACGACATTAACCTCGTCATCTGAGTCTGACTGCAGAGCATATGGACCCTCGCTAGTCTGCAGTGCAGGCTGCCAATGGGCTAGATCCTCTTCAGAAGGTCTGACACCTTTAAGTTCCTACAAAAAGCCAAATTATGCAAAGAGAGTTTTCAGGAAAATAGCATTAAGACCTACTACCCAATTATGCTTCTCTAAGGACGCTCCTTTACCCTTGTATTAAATTCCATCCTCAGAAACCATGATATAGCTGTGTATTTACTACAGGAAGGAATTTGATGACAGCAGTTTTCCAAGAGATGGGCCAGCCTTGTAGCCCAAGTTATTTAGTGACAAATCTTTAAAAATCAGGATATTTCATAACTTAATCTTGGTTTTCTCATATTGTTAGGCAATCAGAAAATCTGGTAAATTGAGCCTACATTTTCATAGAAAAGGCACAAACAGGCTGAACCTGGGTAGTGCTGCCCCCTTGTGATAAGAAATGGGAACTCTGTCACTGTCCCTTGACTTCCTAAGGTCTTTCACTATCCAGCTTTTCTTTTACGTGATCTGCCTGGCTTCTCTAGTCACATGATTTGCAATTCCTGTTAGACCCTGGTTATATAAAGATGAGTCCTTCCCCTCATTGACTTCAGAGCCTCATGAGGGAGAGGTAATTCTAAGAAAACACGTGATGTAACAGAGACTTTACAAGGACTCTTACAAAGCGATATGCATAGTGTGTGGTGGAGGGTTGGGGGGCTGTGTACCATGTATGTGTAAAGACTTTATGGGTTTATGTATAATAGTTCTCTGTGTAGGGCTTATCATTCCTATCAAAGACGTGGAAGACTAAAAAGATATTTGTTCTTTAAGGGAACATTAACAGAAGTTTGGCTGACGTATAGTTTATTTGTGGAAAATAAGTGAAAATACTGGTGAAGCAAGTCAGACTGTATTGTGAACCTCCTATATTTAATGCTAAGGGATTTAGAAATCATCCAGCAACCCTTCTCAATGGATGCCTTAAAGCCCCCAGTTTTTGTAATGAGTTAACTTTTCTTGTGTACCTATAATGGTGTTAACTAGGTAGCATCTTTGAGGGAATTGAGAAAGTAGTGCCTTGAATCACTTTCTGTAAGCTAGAAAATGGAGAATTTGAAAGCAGAAATTATCAATATGAGGGACTGTTATGGAATGTGAACTCCATTTGAGTGCCAACAGGCATAGCAACTTGGTGTAGAAACACAGCAGGAGCAAGAGTCCTTCTAAAGGAAAGAAGAATTCAAGAGGCATTTAATAAGTGTACTGAGTAGAACTGATTCATGGATTTATGTCAGTTGAGGATTAAAGCAAATTTGGAGATGATTCTGATATCTAATGTTTGGAAAGCTGAATGAATAATGATGCCATAGGCTGAATTAAGAATATTGGAGGACAAACAGTTGTTTGTGGGAAGCTAATGATTTGTATTTGAGTCATGTATAATTTTAGGTATGTAGAGGAAAAGATTGGAGAGTTTTCAGCATACAGATGGTAGTTGAAGCCATGAGCAGACTATCCCAAGGGTGAGTAGAAGGAAGACAAGTAGACTTTTTATCCCATGGAGATGATAAATCTGTCTCTTTCCAGGATTCTTGGTAGGGGGTGAAAATATGCCTAAGTGAAACTGTTATCTCCCCAATCCAGCCTCATCTATGAGTTTGAAGTCTGAATTCATACCACTGTTGTGATTCAGGAATCTCGAAACATAGAAGTTGATCCCCAGTGGTATACAGATGGCAGAATCAAATGCTAAAGCACACTATAAGGACATTGATCTCCAAGGGCACCCTCTATTCTCACAGAAAAAGCCTATCTTCATGTGGGCAGATTCAAAAACTACATAATTCTCTAGAAACTAATTTACCAGGAACAACTGCATGTAATAGAGCAGTTTGCAATCATACAAGAAATACCTCAATAAACATTAAAGAGACAAAAGATAAAACAAAAACTGTCATAAGGGAAGAATGAGACTACTAATAAAGGACAGGAGGATTTGAAAACAAGCCAAATAGAACTTCCAGAAATGAGGAACAGTCCTTGATAGATCCTCATTGGAAAGTTTGAGTTGCAAATTAGATGCATGTGAAGAGAGAACTAGTGAACTGGCTGATCCATATGAGGAAAATAAAAAGGAAGGGGGGGAAAGATGTAAATTTGAAGGGACAAAAAAAATTGAAGGGAACGCAAGCTATAATAAACTAGTCTTGCATATACCAAAGAGGAGTTACAGAAAAAGAGAAGACAGAGAATGTGCTGAGATAATATTCAAAGAGATGAATGACTAAGAATCTTGCAGACTTGATGCCATGGATCCTTAGATTTTGAAAGTGCAAGGAGTTCTGGGTAAGAAAAAGAAATGGCACCTACATACAGCTTAAATTGCGAACTTCAAACTAAACAAGGGAATCTAAAATCAGCAAGCGGTAGAGGGAAAAGATTACCTCTAATGTAATTCCCTAACCATTAGGGATTGTGAGCATTTTATCTAGGTTTACCAGCTACTTATATTTGCTCTCATGGAATTGTCCATTCATATCCATTGCCTGTTTTATCTATTGGGTTGTTTGCTTTTTTTCTTGTCAATTTATAAATATAATTTTTGTGTTGAAGACATTGACCCTGCGTCTGTCCTCTGATTTGCAAATATTTTCCACAAATAATATATATATGTATAGCAATATAGAAATTTTAAATTTTACGTAGTCAAATATATGTATTTTAATAGTTTCTGGTTCTCCTGTCTTAGTTATGTTCTCCTCAATGTTATATTTTATCTACTTTTTTTTTTGTCTTCTTACATTTAAATGTTTAACTCACATGGAATTTTATTTGTACAATATAAGATCAAACTTTTTTCTTCCAGGTGGCTAGACAGCTGTGTCTTCACAATTTACTAAGTAGACTATTCATTCCTTCCTGAACTGAAATACCATCCATTAAATTCCCACAAGTAATGGGAGCTATTTCTAGATTCTCTTCTCTGTTGCATTGATCTCACTATCTGTCCTTACAGCAGTGCCTTATGATTCAACTGTAGTGACTTAATGATACATCCTACATCTAGTCATAGCCAAATGGTCATCGGTATCCTTCTTTATCATATTTTCTTGCTATTATCAGATGCTTTATTCCCTGTGAACATTAAGGTCATTTCATTCAATTTTTCAGAAGTTAGAATCTCCCTGGTATTGTATTAATCTGTTTACCATCTTTTAAAATTAACATATTTGTGATGCTAAACTTGTCTCATCCTAGAAGCATTCTGTCTTTTTATTCATTCGTTTCTAAGTTTGTATTCTTCATGAGACCAAATAGGTTTATTCATAAAGAACCTCTATCTTTTTTGATAAATTTATTCCTAAGTAACTTATAGGCATTATCACTATTAGGGAGGAATATTAATATTTTTAGCTACTTATTATTAATATTGAGAAAAGCTATTTATTTTTGTTTACTGTATATCCAGTCATGTGACTGGACTCCAGTATTAAGTTTAGAGGGCATTTTTGCTGCATTTACTTGGTTTTCCTAGGTATAAAATCACAGGGCAAATGAAACTATTTTAGCTCTTCAAATGTTTTAATGTTTAATGTTTACCAATTAGCTCATTTTCTTTTCCAGCCTACTTCTACAGAAAAACTGAATAATGCCAATTGTGGGAATACCTACCAAGTTGATGATTTCCATTGAAATAGCAGCAAATATTTCATTATTTAGAAAGATATTGGCTGTCATTTTTCACAGTATTTTTCTATTCTTATTTTACCTAGAGCAGGAATCAGCATACTTTTTTCCTTTTATAAGGAATAAGAGAAAACATTTTACACTTTATGGGCCATATACTCATTGTTGTAACTACTCAGCTCTGTCATTGTAGCATGAAAGGAGTCATAAACAGTACATAAATACTGCGTGTAACTGTTTCCTGACAAAACCGTTTACAAAAACAGGGGGCAGGCCAGATTTGGCCCATTGACCTTTGTTTGTCGACCTCTGACCTAAGTTTTTATTAAGAATTGATACTTAACTTCCTAAAAGGCAGAGTATCATGATTGTCACAAATACAGACACTCTGGAGCAGCAGGCCTGGGCTTCAGACCCATCCCCATGACTGCTTATCCGTGTGAAATTGACAAACTACTTACCCTCTCTTTGCTTCAGCTTTTTCACATGACAGTTGTGTGTAATAATAGTACATATCTTAGGAGAAAAAAAATTACTTCATACTTGTAAAGCATTTAAATGCCTTGCATATACTAAATGTTATATAAAGGCTTAATTAGTAAAAATACCTTTTCAGCCTCTATGGATATACTCATATGTTTTGAATTATATGATTTTCTAGTATTTTACTCTTTATGATAGTATATTCTTTTGATACTTACCTAGGTTCAATATGCTAATGTTGTATTTGGATTTTTTGCATTTATATTTATATTGTGAGATGAGCCTATAGATTTCTTTTTAGAATACCTTTAATAGTGATATATCAGTTTATTTCCAGAAGTTTAAATCTTTTTATTACATAGATTTTCTGTTTTTAAAATATTATCTAGAATTTAGCTAAAAATTATCTAATCCTGTTGCCTTTTCAGCAGTAACTTCAAGTCACATGTGACTTGACTATTCACATTTCTGAACTTTTCCATAAAAAAATTATATGTTCTACTTCCTACGTAAATGTTGGTGAATTTTTAAATTTCATGCTGTAGGAGTGAGAAAGGGGAAAGTTACCGTCCGTTACGTCTAGTGGTGAGATTATGGTGGTTAGTACGTTATCTTTTGTACATTTCATTTAAAAATATTTCAAAAATTAGAAATAACTACATTGAAAAATAAAATGTAAGATTTTATTACCGGCTTGAAATCCTTCGATGAGAGCTATTAGCAGATAAAACACTACAATGTGCAAGAAGGAATTTGTGTTAGGCTATTTTGCCACAATAGTGTTGCATAGCTTATAAGCCCTAGAGCTCAGTGGCTTAAAAAAAACAGGCATTTATTCCCATGCTCACGGGCCTGCTGGTCAGCGGGGCCTCAGGGCACATACCTAGGCTTACCTAGATGGCTCTGATTCGGGCTGTAGGTTGGCCTCAGATCTGTTCCAGGTATGTTCGTTTTGGAGCTGTAGCAACAGCAGCCCCCTGGGTCCTGCTTTCCTCGTGGCTGACCCCTGGAGAGCAAGAGCCAGGCTGACCCACTTAGCCTCGGCTAAGGCCTCTGCTCCTGTCACAGCAACTAACATTCCATCGGTCAAACAGGTCACGTGGCCAGGACGAATTATCAGTGTGCAGAGAACACTGGCCCTATAGAGAGAGGGGGGATGTTTGATGAACATGCTATCTATGCTCCCACAGTTTTCATATTAGAATTTATTTCAGATTTTTAAAGAACTCATCTACCCACACCCAAATAAAATGTCAACTGTTTTCAGTTTCCCTCATTAATTTAGCTGATCCCAGCCTGAGGCAAGGGTGTTTCTAGCACATATGGTACCTCATGTACGTTTGAAAAGGACGCTTCTCCTCCTGGGTTGATGCAACCTATGTGTACGTACTTTGGTGGGTGTGGGCTAAATTCAGTCCCTGCATGCCCACTTGGTGAGGTGCATTTGTCCGGCCACAATCTGTTCACTCTTTGTGATGGCCCAGGGCTATCAGGCAGAATTGTAAGATTAGAAAAATTTTACTTTGGAGCCCTTTTTTTCGTACACTCTTCCTCTTTTGCTGTTTACCCCCCTCCTGCTGTCTAGTCTTACCCCAACTCTTGACCCAGGGTATACCATCAAGTTACTTCGCGGTTACTTTCCCTCTCTCAAAACTGCCAGTCCTCTTTCCCAGGTTCTTAGCCATTCACATTTTCCTACTGACAGCGGGTAGTAACAGGTCCTCCCATCCCATTAAACACTCTGCCTGTGTAAACGCCCTGTGCTTCTCTTAAAGCAGAGGTCACATGGGGTTTATTTATTACTTCCTGATGGCTTCTAGAAATTTCATCAAAGAAACATTTCATATTTGTATCTTTTCTTATTTAAATTTTGTTTTAGATAAATTCAACTCATTTATTACTGTGTGTCTTAATGTAGAATAGAAAATATTTCAGCACAACTTCTTTCATATAAGATCTCTGTAGCAAAGAAACAGTTTTTTTCATGTATCTATAAAAAGATCCAGGTTTTTACATGCGTCTGATGAATGATATAATGTTCATAGTTATGTATGGCATATAATTTTAGTAGAGTATTTGTTTAATTTTATTCCATCTTTGGAAGTAGCCTTATTATTGGGTTTCTAGAATTCTTTAAGACTGTCTTTTTCTTTTTCAATTTAGGTTAAGTCTCTTGATGAAGCAAATGTGGTTGGCAAGATTTCCAAGCAGTGGGGTGGTTTTCTGAGAGAGGCATATACAGATGCTGATAACTTTGGGATCCAGTTCCCTTTAGACCTTGATGTGAAAATGAAAGCTGCGATGCTTGGCGCATGTTTCCTCATTGTAAGTGTATTCTGGTTCATCTGGAGTATAGATGGTCTCTCAATTCTCATTCTGAAATGATTCAGTAAATTGTACATTTTAAATGATCTTCTTAAGTTTATAGGTTTTATTTAATCCTCGTTTTGAAATTCCATTTTCTCCTGAATCTCTGGATTCACAGGTGACTAGTTTCTCTCTGGATGGTCTGTGCAGTTTCACATGGTAACAGCAGGACTTCATGTGTTAGGGAGAGGCCCTGGTCTTTGGGGTTTTTATTAAAAAATGGAAATTGGTGCTTTTGAGTAGACTTTGAATCTGGATTTACATGGATAAGACTTAGTGAAACAAGGAGATTTCCTCCGGAGTCATTATTAATTCATCTAATACAGGAGTGTAAACTGCAGTAACAGAATACATCCAATCAAGCCCTTAAATGGCACTGCCAATCAAGAGGCAATACATGGGCTAGAACAGTGATTCTGAGCTTGTCTTCACGTTAAATAACCCAGGGAGCTTCTCAAAAACCCAAGTGTCAGCCCATACTCCAGTTTACCTAAATCAGAAGCTCAGAATGAGGTATGTATAGCTCCCCACGTGACTCCATACGCAGCGAAGCCAAGGACTCCTGGGACAGAGCAGTGGTTTTCAACCATAGCTGCACAGTGGAAACAGCTGGGTAGCTTTCAAACTCCCCATGTCAACACTGCACCAGATCGTAAATCAAAATCTCTGGAGAGGGGACTAGCCTTCAAGCTGTTTAGAGCTGTTGGGTGATTCCAATATGCAAGCAAGATTTGGGGCCATGAGATGAATATCTTAAACATTGACTTGGGGGCACAATCAGAAAAAACTAAAAACTAAGAGAATTTATAGAAAAAGGAGCTAGTTGCTTCAACAAATACATGTCAGAATAATAAGATAAAAATAAAATAAAAATAGAGAGACCTAAGAAACATCGACTTAATGCAGTTTGTATACCGATTCAAACAAAAAACATAAAAACAAACAGTATAAAAAGACATTTACAAGGCATTCAGGGAAATTTGAACATTGACTGGCTATTTGATGATATTAATTATTAAGTTTTTATTTTTAGGTAGGATGATATGGTTGTGTAAAAGCAGAACAGTCCATAATTTTTAGGGGCACATACTGAAGTATTTCAGTATAAAATGGTATGAAATCACAAATTTGCTTTTAAATAATGGGGGGTGAGGGCAGGGGCTCTAGAGGATGGAGTGATTGCTGAACCAAGATTGTCATGTTAATAATTATTGGAGCTGGGTGAGGGGTCACTGGGATTTTATTAAGCTATTCTATTTAATTTGGGATGGGCTCAATATTTTCTATATGTGTTTTCAATGAGTGTTTATTTCACATAAAAAGTAACATTTAATCTTACCCTGGCGTGTTTGGATAGATGAAAAATGGATTGGGGGTGGTGGTGGGGTAATTATGAAATGACGATGGGGTAGATTGGGCTTCTTCTAAAGGACTTTTAAAGATTGAGCAACTTCTTTTAGACATCGGGAAGATATTGAAAATCATTTAGTTAATTAGTTAGTTTTGCTAGATATAAAGAAAATAGTTATAGGACCCGCCCAGTGGTACAGCAGTTAAGTTTGCACGTTCTGCTTCTCGGCGGCCCAGGGTTCGCTGGTTCGGATCCCGAGTGCGGACATGGCACCGCTTGGCATGCCATGCTGTGGTAGGCGTCCCGTGTATAAAGTAGAGGAAGATGGGCACGGATGTTTGCTCAGGGCCAGTCTTCCTCAGCAAAAAGAGGAGGACTGTCAGTAGTTAGCTCAGGGCTAATCTTCCTCAAAAAAAAAAAAAAGAAAAGAAAAGAGTTATAAATCCAAATTTTAGAAAAATAAATCCTGGTGACTATGTGAGAAATAGATTGACGAGAGGTAAAATTGCAATAGTGCAATTGCAAGTGAATGGTGACAAGGATTAAATTATTTCTTTGTGAACTGACAACGGAAAAGATAGATGTGAGAGACATAAAAATCTGTGGTTTGGGCAGAAGTCATAGGCAAGAGTGTGTGGTTAGACACGGAGGGAGTGAGACAAGCTGGGGAATACAGTGGACCAGTTTGGAAGAGAAATCATAAAACTGGGCCAAAAAATGCTGCGATACATTCTAACTCTAAGAGGGCTGTCATTCTCCTGAAAAAATCTAAAATTTGTGTATGGAATTCCAGTCACAGAAAGAATTATTTAATTAGAGGAGTACAAAAAGATGAGGAAGAAAGATTGAAAGAGGAACATTCTGAGAGGCATGAGAAAAAGTGAAATTTAGAGAAATTACCAGAGGATTAATTAAATTCATGCAGGTATCAATAAGTGAATAGAATTTTAGGATTGAGTTGCTTTAAAGTGGAAAGCTGAAGCTATCAACTTTTCCCAGATTGACTTACTAGGGTCCGTTTGTCTTGTTTAGCAGATATGTCATCATGTTTCATCAGATCCCTTAACATTTATGCGTCTGAAAATTGATCATTTTTTTTAATGAAAACTCATTTCTGTATTTTTGTTTTTCTCTAGGACTTCATGTTTTTTGAAAGCAGTGGAGGCAATAAGTAGAAAGCAGGAATGTGGTAGTGGATTAATGATAGTCTCCTCAGAAAACTTGAAGCCTGTATTGATTGGGATTACGGAGAAGAAAAACTCAGTGTTTTTTTTTTCTTTATTGAAATGGCTTATAGCGTTTGAATTACACTATGATGCCTGAAGCTCCAGGTATATGATTTCACTTTTCAAATTATAGAGTTTATTTTCTGTATTACTTATAAATGTTTTTATACATTTTCTTTTATTTTATACATTTTCTTTTTCATTGTGTATTTCAGAGAAAGGATGTAGGAATTTTTACATTTAAACATGGAATTTCCTATGATAAATTCCTTAGAACTATAGTCTCTGCTTTATTTTCAAGTTTTATACTAAATTAAAGACTTACTAGACTAATTTTAATATAAAAGTATATATTTTATAAATCTAGTTGCAATATATTTCATCTGTAACAACTAATGTTATTTTGCAAATACTGTATATGCAAAAAATTAAAAATGAACACGATTTCAGTTTCCTGTGTAATTATCTTCTGATAATATTCAATATACATATTATAAAAGAAAAGTAAAATGTGTATTTGTGTTTTATTCAGCAAATCACACTATATTTTTCTCCCCTAAGCTAATCTGCTACTGTAGATAAAATTTCAATATTGACAAGACAATAAATTACCAATTTTTGATGGTTTTCAGTAAAAAAAGACATGATTCTGTCCCAAAGAAGGACACGTTTAAAGACATTCACTGTAAAACTGGAGTATTGTTATAATTTTTGAAGTAATTATTTACACATGGACTGGCTAGCTCCTGTCTTCTCTCATTCATAGGACCTAGTAGTTCTGAGATCGTGCAGGTGTTAATTAAATAGAACATAGATATTCCGTCAGAGTATAAACTTCAATAATAGTCTCGTAGATTATTTATACCAACACTCAAATAAGTGAGCTAAAAACCGTTGATATGTTTCTTTGCATATTTGATTTTTATTTTTAAACAAACTGTGAATAATCAATTCAGATGATGTTCTGAACCTTACACATGGACCCCCTTCCATTTCAAATCTCTGTTAAAAAGAGCAAAAGCATATAATAATCTTTAGTAAAATCCGTTTACTAATTTCCAGTGCTGGAAACTAGCATTTCTACCTGTCAGAAATGGAAAGGAATTTTTATGCTCTATCTTGTAGGGAAGATTGGATTGAGTGAGTGGGGATCCAAACCACAAAGGAATTCATGCAAAGCAAACGTGTGCTTAGGAAGCAAGGGCTTAGAGGAGCGACTCCCTTTCCTGGTCAGCAGAATTCCAACAGCACTGTTCCTAATGTTGGGAACACTGGGATTGGAAAAGCGAAGACCAGACCACCTCTCATTAGCCTTAATAATTCACCAGATGCCAGATTCCAATGATGAGATGTAATGGGCGCTCACGTTCAGTTTATGGTTGGCACAGATAGCATGCCAGGTAAAGTGGGGTACCTGCACAGCTGGATCCTGGTGGCATTAATTACACCAGCTGGAGAAGGAGAGGGCTTTCCAAGCCAGCTCTCAGGTACCAAAACCAACCCCAAATGAAGCTAGAGGCACTGACGTTTCTCTCTGTGACAGACACATCTTGCTTTCATCACCCCCCACCCCCACCCCCTGCCTTCTTTGCATAGGATTTAGGATCTGTGGTGAAGCAAAGTAAAGCTGCAGTTAATCTGAGCAGTTCCTTCCTTTTTCAGCCATGCGAGGAAAAGCTGAGCAGAAACCCACACACTTTCTGCAGGATGCATTAGAGCTGAAATATTAAATACCTCCTCATTAAATATTTACAAAGAGAAAAATCATCAAATATGAAAAATTAGAAATTTAAATGAGAAAAATACCATGAGTTGCTGCAAATGTCTTGATTTGTAATCTCAATGAGATTTGAGGGAATGATGCATATTTATTTCTGGAAGAGGAAGTAGAGAAAAAGGAACATGGTGGTGAGGCAAAATTTTAATAAAGTTGAAAAATATGATGACCACATGTTAAAGTATGATGGAGAAAGTGCAACAGTAGATTGCATAAAGTAGAAAGATAGCACAATAAAGTAAAAAACAGATTTTAGAAATTCTCTGGGAAATCAGATAAATACAAAGTTTGAGAGAAAAGGTAATTCCTGAGGAACAGATTCATCAGCTTCAATTTATGCACAACAGGAATTCCAGAAGCAGAAATTAGATGGAGCCAAGAGAATAATGAAAAAAAAGTAAGAAAATTTATTTTCAATCAAGATAGGTGATTCCAGGTGAATGGATTTACTATATATCAAAAAAATTCATGAAAATGCCCTACTTATGAGTATATATACGCAAAACAATTACTACACACCTGCACTAGGGCAGACGTTAGGCTGGAGTAGAATGGGTTCTGTGCCCTCAACGTCCAGGATATTCCCAGAGTCTAGCTGACTTTTTCTTACTTCACTAGGGTTCAATCAATTCAGTACTCCTTAATCACAGGCATTTAAAAGGACCAAAGCGTGTGGAAGAAAAGGAAATCCTAGAAAGGTATTTGTGGCCTTTCCCCCATTTTCCCATGCCTTTGAGTAGACTCTCTCCCACAGGATGATGTGATATACAGAGATGTGGTGTCATGGATGAATTCAGAACGCAGGCTCCCTTTGCCTATTTTTTTGACCCTGAAGAGAACAAAGGAAAAGCATCACACCTCAGGTCATCATTCTGCCACCAAGTGCTAGATCTTGGCTTCTAAATACCATCCTACACTTAAACTGGGCTCTTTGAGAAATGACTCTACCCAGAGCCGTGGCGGGAAAAAGTACAAGATGAGCCTTGAACGACTTATGGTAAATCAAGGAGGTGCTCAAGGAATAATGGTGGCATGTCAAAAGGACGAAAGAACCAAACTGAAAGGGCTCCCACCAGCAAAATTAAGGACAATTTGAGCATCAAAATATTTATATAAGAGATTATTACCATTGAGTAAAATAGGGCACCACGCATCCCTACAGATGTACCTAAAGTTTGGTAAGGAGGAAGATGCACATAGTTTCAACTTTCTTTCCCGTGAAATCCTTTTAATTTTGAAGGAGGAAAGAGTAATTTATACAGCAGGGCCTAGCACCCGCCACAATCAAGTGATCAAAGTGATCACCATCAGTAAAGGGACAAAGTGCAACCGAGTGTCACCTGATGGATTCACTATGACACAGCATCACAGGAATCTTGACATGTTGTTTAGGACAGCACATAGTCGAGTAATTTTTCCAACTTTTGCGGAGGTATAATTGACATTGTATTACTTTTAGAAGTACAGCATAATGATTTGATATATGTATATATTGCAAAATAATTACTACAATAAGCGGTTAACATCCATCATCTCACATAGCTACAATTTTTTTTTCCTTGTGATAAGAACTGAGATTTATTCTGTTAGAAACTTCCAAATATACAATAGAGCATTATTAACCGTCATCAACATGCTGTACATTACATCCGCAGGATTTATTTGTCTTACAACTGGAAGTTTTTACCGTTTCACAACTCATTTCTCCAACCCCCCGCCCATACCACTGACAACCACCCTCTGTTCTCTGTATCTATGGTTTCAGTTTTTATTAGATTCCACATATAGGTGAGATCATACAGTATATGTCTTTCTCTGATTGGCTTATATCATTTACAATAATGCCCTCAAGGTCCATCTATATTATTGCAAGTGGCAGGATTTCCTTCCTTTTTATGGCTGAATAATGTTCCATTGTATATATACCACATTATATATACCACATTTTCTTTATCCATTCATCTGTCAGTGAACACTTAGCTTGTTTCTGTGTCTTAGCTAACATAAATAATAATGCAATGAACACGTGGGTGCAGACACCTTTTTGAGATGGTGATTTCGTTTCCTTTGGTTGAATACCCAGAAGTGGAATTGCTGGATCACACGGTAGTTCTATTTTTAATTTTTTGTGGAATCTCCATACTGTTTCCCCTCATGGCTGCATCATTTTACATTCCCAGCAAGAGTGCACAGCGTTCCCTTATCACCATATTCTTGCCAGCACTTGTTTTTCTTGTCTTTTTGATAGTAGCCATTCCGACCAGTGTGAGGTGATACCTCGCTGTGGTTTTGATTTGCATTTCCCTGATGATTAGTGATGTTGAGCACTTTTTCATATACCTGTTAGCCATGTGTATGTCATCTTTGGAAAAATGTCTACTCAGATCCTGTGCTCACTTTTAATCAGATTGTTTTTTTCTGTTGAGTTTTATGAATTCTTTATATATTTTAGATACTATCCCCTTAGTAGATATATGATATGTGTAAATATTTTCTCTCATTCTGGAGGTCGCGTTTTCATTTCATTGATAGTTTCCTTTGTTGTGCGTAAGCTTTTTAATTTGATATAGTACCACTTGTTGATTTTTGCTTTTGTTGCCTTTCCTTTTGGTGTCAAATCTAAAAAAAATCATTGAGAAGAACAATGTCAAGGAGCCTATTGCCTATGGTTTTCTTCTAGGAGTTTTATGGTTTCAGGTCTTACATTCAAGCCTTTAACTCATTTTCAGTTTATTTTTGTGTATGATGTAAGGTAGTGGTCCAGTTTCATTCTTTTGTGTAGCCATCCAGTTTTCCCAGCACCATTTATTGAAGATTATAATTTTTTATATAATTCCCATTATATTCTTGGCTCCTTTATCATAAATTAAACATTTAATTAAATGTCATAAAACCCATATTTATGGGTTTATTTCTGGGCTCTCTATTCTGTTCCACTGATGTATGTGTCTGGTTTTATGCCAATACTATATTGTTTTGATTACTAGAGCTTTGTGATATAGTTTGAACTTGGAGTGTGATGCCTCCAGCTTTGTTCTTCTTTCTTAAGACTGCATTGGCCATTCTGGGTTTTTGTGGTTCCATGCAAATTTTAGGATTGTTTTTTCTCTTTTGGTGAAAATTACCGTTGGAATTTTGATAGGGATTCCATTGAATCTGTGGATCACTTTGAGTAGTATGGACATTTTAACAAGATTAATTCTTCCAATCCTTGAGCACAGAATATCTTTCCATTTATTTTTATCTTCTTCAATTTCTTTCATCAATGTCTTATCGCTTTTAGTGTACACGTCTTTCATCTCCTTGGTTAAATTTATTCCTAGGTATTTGATTCTCTTTGATGCAGTTGTAAATGGGACCATTGTCATAATTTCTCCTTCTGATAGTTTGTAGTCAGTGTATAGAAACACAACTAATTTTGTGGGGGTTTGTTTGTGTCTTGCAACTCTAACAATACACTGATTAGCTCTAATAGTTTAGCGGTGGAGTCTTTAGGGTGCTCTTTGTATGATATTATGTCATCGGCAAGAGGAGATAAGTCTACTTCTGTCTGATTTAGATGCCCTTTTTTTCTTTTTTTTTTTTTGCCTAATTGTTCTGACTAACTTCTAGTACTATGTTGAATAAAAGTGACAAAAGTGGGCATCCTTTTCTTGTTCCTGATCTTAGTGGAAAAACTTTCAGCTTTTTGCCATTGAATGTGATGTTAGCTGTGGGCTTGTCATATATGACCTTTGTTATATTGAGTTACATTCCTTCTATACCCAGTTTGTTGAGACTTTTTATCACGAATAGATTTTGAATTTTGTCAGTTGCTTTTTTGCATGATTTGCTGATGATATGACTGTTATCCTTCATTTTATTAAATTGTGTATCACATAGATTGATTTGCACATTTTGAACCATCTTTGCATCCCTGAAATAAATCCCATTTGATCATGATGTATGATTCCTTTAATATATTGTTGAATTTGTTTTGCTAATATTGTGTTGAGGATTTTTGCATCTATGTTCCTATGGCTATTGGCCTGTAATTTTCTTTTCTGCAGTGTGCTTGTCTGGTACTTACCCTGGTATGCTGGCCTCTTGAAAACGAGACTGGAAGTATTCCTTCCTCTCCTATGTTTGGAAGAGTTTGACAAAGATGGATATTCATTCTTTTTAAAATACTTGGTAGAATTCACTAGTGAAGCCATCTGGTCCTGGACTTCTGTTTGTTGGGAGGTCACTGATTTAATCTCCTTCCTAGTAATTGGTCTGCTCAGATTTTCTCTTTCTTCATGATGTAGTCTTGGAAAGTTGTTGTTTGTAGGAATTTATCTGTTTCTTCTAGTTTGTCTAACTTGTTGGCATATAGTTGTTCATTGTAGGCTCTTAGGATCTTTTGTATTTCTGTGGTATCGGTTGTAACATCTCCTCTTTCATTATTTTATCTTATTTATTTGAGTCCTCTCTCTTTTTCTTTGGTGAGTCTCAATAAGGTTTGCTTATTTTGTTTATCTTTTCAAAAAACCAGCTCTTAATTCCATTGATATTTTCTATTATTTTTAGTCTCTAATTTTTTATTTCTACTCTGATCTTTGTTACTTCCTTCCTTCTACTAACTTCCAGCTTAGTTTGTTGTTCTTTTTCTAGTACCATTTGGTCTAAAGTTAGGTTGTTTCTTGGAGATCCTCCTTATTTTTTAATATAAAGTTTATTAATATGAAATTCCCTCATAGATCTGCTTTTGCTGCATCTCATAAGTTTTGGTATGTTGTATTTCCATTTTCATTTGTCTGAAGATCTTTTTTATTTCTCTTTTGATTTCTTCATTGACCATTTCGTTGTTCAGTAGTATGTTGTTTAATTTTTACATACAAAAATGTGAATTTTCCAGTTTTCTTCTTGTAATTGATTTCTAGTTTCATACCATTATGCGTGGAAAAGATGCTCGATATGATTTCAATCTTCTTAAATTTATTAAGACTTGTTTTGTGGAATAACACATGATCTATCCTGATAACACATGATCTATCCTGGAAAATGTTGCATGTACACTTGAGAAGAATGTCTATTCTGCTGCTTTTGGATGGAATGTTCCGTAAATGTCTTAGTCCATCTTGTCTAATATGTCGTTTAAGTTCAATGTTTCCATATTGATTGTCTCTCTGGATGATCTATCCATTGATGAAAGTGAGGTATTGAACTCCTATAGCATTATTGTTTTCTGTCTATCCCTCCATTTAGGTCTATTAATATTTACTTTATATATTTAGGTGCTTCTATGTTGGGTGCACAAATATTTACAAATGTTATATCCTCTTGTCAGATTAGCCCCTTTATTATTATATAATGACTTTCTTTGTCTCTTATTACAGTCTTTGTCTTTAAGTCTGTTTTTTCTGGTATAAATATAGCTCCCTCTGCTTTCTTTGGGTTTCTGTTTTCATGGAATGTCTTTTATATCCCTTCACTTTCCATCCGTGTGTCTCCTTAAAGGTGAACTGAAGGGCCCGCCCAGTGATGCAGCAGTTAAGTGCACAGATTCTGCTTTGGCGGGCCGGGGTTCACCAGTTTGTATCCCGGGTGTGGACACGGCACTGCTTGGCAAGCCATGCTGTGGTAGGCCTCCCACATATAAAGCAGAGGAAGATGGGTATGGATGTTAGCTCAGGGCCAGTCTTCCTCAGCAAAAAGAGGAGCATTGGCAGCAGATGTTAGCTTAGAGCTAATCTTCCTCGAAAAGAAAAAAAAGGTGAAGTGAGTCTCTTACATGCAGCATATAGTTGGGTCTTGGTTTTTTTATCCATTCAGCCACTCTATATCTTTTGATTGGAGAATTTGGTCTATTTGCTTTTAAAGTAAATAAACTATTACCATTTTGCTAATTCTTCGCTGTCTGTTTTGTAACTCGTTTCTTCCCTTCTTCTTGTCATATCCTTTGTTCTTTAATGATTTTCTGTTGTGGTATACTTAGATTCCTTTCCCTTTTTATCTACTATAGGTTTTTGCTTTGTGGTTACCGTGAGGCTTACATAAAACATTAAATTTATAACAGTCTATTTAAAGTTTAAAAAGACTTATGTGTGAATGCATTCTATAGGTCCATGTTTTTACTCTCCTTCCCCCAACACATTTTATGGTTTTGATGTCACAATTTACATCTTTTTACCTTGTGTATCCATTAACAAGTTATTGTAGTTACAGGGTTTTCTCTTTTTATTATTTTTGTCTTTTAATCTTCATACTAGATTTATAAATGATCAACCCATCACCATTTCAACTTTAGACTATTCAGAATTTAACTATTTATTTACCATTGTAAGTTATATTAATACTGTCATATGTTTTCCTGTCACTAATTAGCATTCTTTCATTTCACCTTAAAGATGTTCCTTTAACATTTCTTATAAGTCTGGTCTAGTGATGCATTTCTTTAGCTTTTGCTTTCCTTGAAAACTCTTTATCACTCTTTTAGTTATGAAGAACAACTGTGCCAGGTAGAATATTCTTGCTTGGCAGATTTTTTCTTTCAGTATTTTGACTATATCATACCACTCCCTTCTGGCCTGCATTTCTGCTGAAAAATCTGCTCATAGTCTTACGCAGTTTCTCTTGTAGGTAACAAACAGTCTTTCTCTTACTGCTTTTAAGATTTCCTCCTTGTCTTTGACTTTGGACAACTTAATCATAATGTGTCTTGATGTGGATCTCTTTGGATTCATCTTATTTGGAACTATCTGGGTCCTCAGTTTGGATGTCTGTGTTTCCCAAGGCAAGGGAAGTTTTCAGTCATTTTTTTCTTCAAATAATTGTTCTGCCTCTTTCAGTCTCTCTTCTCCTTCTTGGATTCCTATAATGTAAATATTGGTCTGCTTGATGTGGTCCCATAAATGCCTTAAGCTATCTTCACTCCTTCATTCTTTTTCTTTTTGATCCTCTGACTGGATGAATTTCATTGCCCCTGTTTTTTAATTTACTGATCCATTTTTCCACTTCATCTATTCTGCTGTTGAACCCCTCTTTGAATTTTTCAGTTCAGTTCGTGTATTCTTCAGCTCTGTATTTTTCTTTGGTACTTTTTTATATTCTCTATCCCTTGTTGAAGTTCTCACTTTATTCATGCATTGTTCTCCTGATCTCAGTGAGCATGTCTTTTGGAAAGCTTTTTAAAAATTTTTTAAATTTTGTTTAAAGGTATGCTTTTTGGTGAGGAAGATTGACCCTGAGCTAACATCTGTTGCCAATCTTCCTCTTTTATTTTTCTCCCCAAAGCCCCAGTACATAGTTGTATATCCTGGTTGTACGTCCTACTAGTTCTTCTATGTGAGACACCCCCTCAGTTTGGCTTGATGAGCAGTGTGTAGGTCCATGTCCAGGATCCGAACTGGTGAAGCCCAAGCCACAAAAGAGGAGCACACAAACTTAACTACTATGCCACCAGGGAGGCCCCAGAGAGCATCTTTATAGCCATTATTATGAACTCTTTACAGAGTTGACTTATCACTTATCTCCAGTTCACTAAAGTCTATCTCATCCTTTTGTTTGGAACTGATTTCTTTGTTTCTTCATTTACATTCATTCTCTGTGTTGGTTTCTGTTCATTAGATGAAACAGCCACCTCTCCCAGTCTTGAATGAGTGGTCTCATGTAGGAGATGAACCTTGTTGTTCAAACTTCCATGGCTCTTGGTTGACCCTCAAATCTTTGTCATTGTCTAAGCTGCCTTCTTTCTTCTTGGTGACTAACAGTTGTTGAGGATAAGCCAAAACCTGTCAGAGTTCTAAAGGGGTTTAACTCAATCAGCACACAGATTTTGGCTGACTAGAAGTTAGACTATCAGGTAGTAGCTTTTAAAGTTATGAAAGCAGATATTTTTTAGGGAAAGACTGGGAGCTGGGCATTTCTGTGTGGTCCTTCTGTGCTGAGCCCTAGGTGATAGGCAGTTGAGAACTGTTTCTTTGTTTACTGCAGTCCTGTGGGATCCATGAATTCAAGCCCTGCTGGCTGTTAGAGCCAGGTGATAAGTGATGTTCCCCTTGGGCAGTAGCTGCAGTAGCCAGGGTGCTAGTCATGTGTAGAAGCTCATTCCAGGGAAACAGAAGTGATTTGAAGCTGGCCAGAGGGAGAACGTAGAGATGGAGCCCTCTGGCCTCCCAGGTCCAAGGAGGATCACAATCTATACCTAGATTGTGCTAAATTAGAAGCCTGACCCACAGGCAGCAGCTTTTAAAGTATGCAAATCAGCCTCTGTGGGAGAAGAACTGGGAGATGGTCCTTTCTGTCTGTTTTCTCTGTGCTGGGCCTTAGAGTAATAGCTGTTTAAGTAGTATTTCTTTCTTTGCTACAGTCCTGTGGGACCTGAACTCAGGTCCCACTAGCCACCAGAGCTGGGTGATCCAGGGGACATCCCTGATGGCAGCCACGAAAGCTAGGGCATGAGACACATGCACAAGCTCTTTCCAGGGAGACACTGGTGACCTGGAGAAGGGCTGACAGAGAATGTGGAGATGGTACCTGCTGGCATCCCCAGTCTCCTGCGAGGATCACAGTCAGCCTCTAGGTGTGTGTTAAATTAGAAACCTGATCCTCAGGCTACAGTTTTTAAGATATGCAAATAAGCATCTTTTAGTTAAGACATAGAGATGGGTGTTTCTGTCTGCCACCTGTATGCTAAGCCCTGTGGGGATAACCACGGAAAGTCTTTGGGAGCCCCTTATGAACTGTTTCTTTGTTTACTGTAGTCCTGTGCATCTCAGGGATGCAAGCCCTGATCACTTTTCAAATTAGGAATTTTAGGGGTCCATCCCTCAGGTGGAAGTCTTAGAAATTTTCGTGGTGCCTGATGTTGGGTCCAAACACTTCTCTTTACAAGGAGATTCTGGGAGCGGTAAGGTCCCTTCCAAGTATACGGCAATGTGTTGGGGTAGAGTTTATGGCAATTGTGTATCACAGCCATTCCTACCTGTTTCAATGTAGCTTTCTTCTCATTCGCCCAATGAGAAGAAGTTGCTCAGCTTGATTCTGGATTTCTTTTAGAGGGAATTGTTCCATGTGTAACTGTAGATTTGGTATGTCCACCTAAGGTGAGTTCTGGAGCCTCCTGTGATACCATCTTGGACCTGAACCTCCTCAAATTAATTTTGTTTTAATGCTTGATGAGCTCGCCATTCCTTGTGGTATGACTTTGGTCCAGTATTAGTGTTTATCTAGTCAGAAGTTGGGCTTAGTTTGCAATTTTTGTCATAGTTACCCTTGGTGCCCCTCAGGCTTCAAATTCTCCTGGAGATAACTGGTGTTCAGGATTTGGGCTAGTTTGTCAGCGAGTTTTACTGAGTGTCTGCTCCTCAGAGAGACTCTGTCTCTTGCAGCGTTCCAAGCTGTAATTCACTGTGCTTATTAACCTGGGTGTGGGGAATGGAGGACATAGTGTTCTGTGATGTAATTGAGGTGTCAGTCTTCAGCAAGCACTGTAAATCTCCTGAGGCCACACCTCAATTCAATGTAGCCCTGAAGTCAGAGATTGTGGTGATGTGGCCAATTTACCTCTTTAATCAAGTCATCATGCAGCAAGCATTCACAGAGAGCCCAGGCCTGGCTAGGAATTTGGGTGTGTTTATGTGAGGGGAGTTGATGGGTGATGAGGTACAGGGGGTGGGAGGGTTGATAGAATCTTTTGGTCAAAAGAGACTCAACACGTAGAGAAATTTAATGATCCCAGTTAGAAACATGCCAGAGTGGAAAAGTTCAGAAAAGCAAATTGAGACCACTCCTTCAGAGGGCACGTGCTCTATACGGCTTGGCTGGGGCAAAAGTGCATAGAGTATTGAGTCTGCTATTATCCTAGGACAGGGAAGTGCTTTCTGTACTCCTACCCCATCACCTTCCCACACTTCCCAGTCCATATCCCAAGATTCTTTAGCCAGAGAGGGAATACAAAGGGTGAGAAATTTCTCATCTTGCTCTGGGAGTGCCTGAGTCCCAGGAGAGGTTTAGGGGCACACCTAGGGCCTAGGAACCAGGTCATGTTCAGTGGGTTGTGACAGAGAATGTTGTGGATGTCCCTGACGAAGGGTAAATGTGGGGAGAAGGAGTTTCAGAGGCAGAGGATGGAGCTGTGTTTTCAATCTTGAGAAGGAAGATCTGGGTGTATGGTCAGTGGGGAACAGAGGAGAATGGATGGAGGGAGAGGAAGAAGGCAAGTACCTGGCCAGAGGCATTGTCGGGGTGCAGGGTCATAAGTGGAGAAGTTGCTGGGAGAGAAGAGAAGCTCCAGGCAGTGGCAGTTAAAATGGCCAGAAAATCACTGGGCTCCTAGCATCCAGTAAGCTATTCTTTGCAGTCTAGGTATTGAGTTTGAAAGGGAGTTTGGGAAGAAAAAGAGCTACTCTAATTTTAGGGTAATTTGAATTAATTCAATACTAATTCCTGCCATTGTTTAAGGAAAAACTGAGTTTAAAAAAGCTTCCAGGACACTGTTACTCCTCCTAGCCCTAGAACACGCCCTGGGTGGGTGCTCAGAGTTTCCCTCAGAAACCTGTCCAGCTCCTGCCCCTGTCCCTGCCCCCACCTGCCATGCCCTGGCTGTCTGACTTTTCTAGGGACTCGTTCCTGTACCCAGCCCTGTCTCTTCTAAGCTGTGTACCTCCCTGTTCCGTAACTTCCTCAATTGTCAAGTGGCTGTGAAAACAATATTTACCTCATAAGGTTGGTGTGAGCATTACAGGTTCTAATGTAGTCAAGTCACTTGAGCACATTCCTACAGGAGAGCCAGAGCAGAAAATGAAAATGTCTTAATGTTGGTAATGATCAATGGTTTCAAAACTGAGAGAAGTAGCTCAAGGCAAAGTAGAAAATATTGGTTAAATTGAGTTTCTGTATTGTGGCTTTAAATGTCGTATAAAATTTATTCTGAACACTCAGATGAAAAATGATTCTCCACTTGGAAGAAAGAAGATGCCTTCATATAAGATGCGAAACTGGGGGACCATTCTCATCTCAGAAGAGGGTGGAATACTGTCTGGCACAGAGGCCTTGACTTCCTTTCTTAGCCTCATGGCATCAAAATGTGGCAGGCTATTGAAAGAGGGGGGCAAAAATCTGGAGCATGAGACCAGGTGAAATACTATTAACCGAACAATGCAGGATTTGAATTGGCAGCTCTGGATCTGTAAGCAGGATGGCCATAAGATGACGCCCAACAGAGCCAAACGGCCACAGACTTCTCAACTTGCTTCCCCTACACCATGCATTAGAGTTGGATTTCAGTCTACCTCTAATATTACATAATAGAAAATAGCTTATTTGTACCAAAGGACAGCTAATAAATTTACCTAAGCTGGAAACCGACCAGACTTGGAAAACTGATGCTTGAAGTGGGCTTGCCTAAAAGGCAATTTATTTCTGCCTGTGGGTTCTGGTTTCCCATCATTAACATATTGAAGTTATTCTGCCTGACAATTACAGGAAACAAACATGGTTTATTTTTTCCTCCATTAGAAGTTGCTTTTGAGAATGAGTTGCTAGGAAACATTTCAACTTGTTTTCAAATCTATTTTGTTTTTTGTGAAGAAGACAGATTCACTCAAATAATTCAAATAAATGTATTTGTGGGATTTGTTTCATTAAAATTGAGAGAACAAATATAAAACATAAAATTGATGACATTTAAATTGATTATCAGTCATATAATAAATATGTACAAAGTCCCAACTCTGGGGAAATGGCCGTGCTAGGTATATTGGTCAGAATATTGAATCAAAAATTATTCTACTCAAGGTGCTCAGCATACATACGGAAAGTGCAAGGATAGTGTTCAGGGTACTATGGAAAGCAAGTAGTAGGGACACTTACAATATTGTGATTTATAATAATATGTCTTTACTCATTCAGATGACCAAAGTGTCATTCTCCAGAATATATGTATTTAGTTTTAACCCAGGGTTCCTGGCTCATAGCTCCCCAAAACCTTGGAATTTCCTGAGCAATAAGGCCAATAGAACATCTTTTGTTATAATATTTGCTCCTTTGTCCTCAGTTCCTGAAATCACTTTAGAGACACAAAGGTGACTTTATTCATAACAAGCCTCCTTCTACCACCATAGGGTTTATGTTAACAAGGTGACCTTTGGAAAAGACATAATGATGGGGGCCAGTTGCCAGGGGAACCAACCATGAGTAGAGAGGTATAACTTTTAATTCTATCCCCTGATATCCTGAGAAGGGAGAAGGGCTGAAGGTTGAATCAATTGCCAAGGGCCAATGATTTAATCAATCATGCCTATATAATGAAGCCCCCATAAAAACCCAAAAGGATAGGGTTTGGAGAGCTTCCAGGTTGGTGAACAGGGGGAGGTTTGGGGAGAGTGCTGAGCTCAGAGAGCACAGAAACTCCATGCCCTTTCCCCATACCTTGCCCTACGCATCTCTTCCATCTGGCTGTTCCTGTGTTGTATTCTTTTATAGTACATCAGTAGTCTAGTGAGTAAATGGGTTTCTTGAGTTCTATGAGTTGCTCTAGCAAATTAACTGAACCCAAGGAGGGGGCCATGGGAACCTCTGACTTATGGCCAGTCAGGCAGAAGTACAGGTAACAATCTGGACTTGCAACTGGCATTTGAAGTCCAAAGAGAGGGTCACTGGAAACTCCAATCAATAGCCAGTTGGCCAGAACAGGTGATAACCTGGGCTTGTGAGTGGCATCTGAAGTGGGGGAGGGGGAGGGTATACACAGTATCAAAATTGAGTTGAATGTAAGACACCCAGCTGGTCTCCAAAGAATCGTTTTTGATGCAGGGGCAATGTTGCTTTCACGCTCACATCCATCCGCAGAACATGCAAATCCCTTTCTTTGGTTCAAGGGGATTTACAAATGTCCAAGACTGTTTCATTGTCCATGGCTAAGGTTAGCAAACAGGCTCATGCAAGAGCGAAGCTCGCTAGAGTATTCTTGCTCCCTGCTTCAGGGTCCTCATGCAGTGAGGTTGCTCCATCTCTCTTCTGTTTTGAATCCATTTCACTCCTGTTTTGAAATACCAAAGCCTTTACCTTTCCCCTCACCCAAAGCCTGATACCAAATGTGATGTCCTAATTCACACTCCATTTTGTCTTTCTCTCTTTCATATATTTGTACTCAGTCTGAAGGGGTACTTCTCAAAAAAATTCCCCTTCACAAGGTGCAAGAAAGAAAACCAGCACAACAGAAGATCACATACAATGCTCTTAAACCATTTTATGAACCACAAAGTAATTTTTAAAATTCTCCCTATGATTATTATTCAGAGCAGTAGGGCCCTTAGCTATCAGTAAGCCCATAGGAAGTGGCCTCAGCTTGGTCAATTATTTGAATTTAGTGCTTGGCACTCCACTTTGTGCCTCTGCTGCCATTACAGGACTGCAGGAGAAATCATCAGCATTACATCCTAGGAAACAGGTGAGTATTCATAAAATTAATTAGCTTCAAAGTTCTGAATGCAATGTTTATTATTGTGGCCGCTTGGGTGTCTTACCTTAGACTCTTCCTCATAACAACTTTGGGAGTCTATGGATTGTGGTCCAGACAGAGGACTAAGCCCCCTCAAACTCACCTCCCAGGTGGCCATTCCACACGTAGTTTCCAGAGTGTAATGCGTTCCAACTGTTGGTCACCATAACTGACTTCTTCCCTTTGTTTATGTCTATGGTCCTGTTTGTGGCCTATCTAATAGAGATTTTATAACTCAAATTGGGTAAGTGTAGTCTTTAGGCAAAAAGATCTACAATTTTGCCAATGCTTCATTGCTGCTGTTCTGACATAAGTGAAAATCTTGCTGCCTTTTTGGAGAGGATGCCTAAGTTCCTGGGTTTAGGACAAATCTCCGAGATCCCCCCTCAGCTGTTCAGTATCCAAAGTAAGAAGCAGACATTTATCTTCTTATCTAGAGAGCAGTAAATCAAACATCATAGCTTATGAGTAACAAATCTCCAACCCCATCTTATTTCCAACTTATACTTAGCCACATATTTAAAATATATCTGACCCTACATGCACCTCTTCTTTCCTGCCCTGATACATTTTCTCCACCCGTACTCCCCATCCCCATTCCATGATCAAATTCAGAGACTCCTGCTATTCCTCTTCTTGAGAATACCTGAGCTCTCTTTCTAGTCTCTATATTTATAAATCTGAAAGATAACAAAACATATTTGAGGCTCACATTTTTAATCTGTAAAAATTGTATGAGGGGAGAATGACACCATGGAAGTGGTGTTTTCTATCATATTCCCTCTAAAGAACACTGATATTGACAGTCAGTTACGAATGAGAGTGCCTTTGTGGAAGTCCAGGAGTCCAGCAGAGATATTCCAGCACACCACTGGAGCAAAAAGATATGAGAAATTGGACATATTGAAGAGGATAAGTGGAATGGTTTCACTTTATACACATTATCCTTCCCTGAAGGCAGCAAAGCTCTGTACCAAGGGAGACCTTCTTGGCCCATGATTTCTCCTGCAGGGGAAAGTTGAGCATGTGAATGAATGCCCACGTCCCCAAATGTCCAGGATGATTCCAAAGAGACCTACTCTTTTCTCACCCTATACAGAATACAAAGGTGTGTAAAACGATTAAGGGGCAGCTGGGAGAACTGGGAGGGCATCAAAGGGACGGATTCCACTACTCGCGTCACAGGCTTCATCTGGTAGCCTGCCCACAAGATCTCCCAAGCAGGCTCAGAGCCACCTCCAACACTCTGTGTACCTCACCCTCAAACACACCCACCCTGTGGCCAGCTCACTGCACATGATCCCAAAGGTGGCAAGAGCAAACATTTGGATCTAGCCAGTGAGTACACACAGAAAGCAGGCCTGACTATGCAGGACTCCAAAAAATCACATAAACTTGAGCATTCAGTACCACCCTAGGGAAAGCAAACAGGAGGCTTTCAGCACCTGCATACAATCTTAAGAATTACCCCCAAGCGAGAATAAGAAGTACAAAGCAGGCATACCCATAGAAAGGATGTGAGAAACCCTTGGGATCCCTAAGAGAGGTAACAGAAGGTATTTCTCTCCAAAAATCAGTCAAAAAAGACTATAGGTGTTGACTGCTTCTTCAAATGAAACCACAGCCATGTAAAACTGCCAGGAAGAGGAAAATCAAGGAAGCATGACAGCACCAAAGGAACATAATAATTTTGCAGTAACAGAACCCCAAAAAAATAGAAATTTGCCCAATAAAGATTCAAAATAGTTGTTTTAAGGGAGCTCAGTGAACCACAAGAAAACAAAAACAATTCAATGAAATTAGCAAAACAATACATGAACAAAATGACAAGTTTAACAGAGAGACAGAAATCATAAAAAAGAACCAAACAGAAATCATGAGGTAAAGAATATGAGTGAAATAAAAAATGCAACATAGAACATCAATAACAAACGATCAAGCAGAAGAAAGAATCTGTGAAGTCAAAGACAGTCATTTGAAATTTTTCAGTCAGAAATGAATAAAGAAAAAAGAATGAAGAAAGCCTGTGTGAACTATAGGAAACCATTAAAAGAAGCAATCTAAGACTTATTGGAGTCCCAGGAGTAGAACAGAGTGCAAAGGGGCTTAAAGTTTACTTAAAGTAATAATGGCTGAGAACTTCCCAAATCTACAGAGAGATTTCGACCTCAAGCTTCATGAAGCTCATAGAGCCCCCCAAAATTTCAACTCAAAAAGATTTTCTCCAAGACACACTATAATAAAATTGTCTAAAATCAAAAACAAAGAGAGGATTTTAAAAGTAGCAGGGAAAAAAGATTCCACATATACAAGGGAAGCTCCCATAAGGACATCAGTGGCTTTCTCAGCAGAAACCTTGCAAGCCAGGAGAACGTGGGATGCAATATTCAAGGTGCAGAAAGAAAAAGGATACCTCACCTGGAAAAGTTGCCCTTCAGAAATGAAGGGGAGAGGACATCAGCGACATGGCGGCGTGAGCTCACCCGGGACTCTCTTCCCTCCAAACTACAACTAAAACCACCAACTGAATTCCAACCAAAAAGAAAAAATCCTAATAATGGAAATCATCAGAGACCCACAGCAGCCAAATGACGGAGGGCGGAGAGGCTGGAGCTGCCGTCAGAGGAGCTGGAACAGGGTAAGAGACGTCTTCGCTCCCTCCCCTAGAGACTGGGATCGCTGCTGGGGGTGATGGAAGCAGTAGGGGAGGGGCCGCATGTCCGTGGGATTGTCCAGGACTCCCACAGACCTGTGCAGTGAAAACGCTCTAACGGGGGAAAGCTTTCACGTAGAGGAACCCCATCAAGCCAGGGCCCCAGGAAACCAGAGAGCCAGCACTGAACAGAATCCAGGTCTGCAGGAGACAGAAAGTGCCCCTCCTCCCCCAACCCGCGCTGCGTGCCACCATCATGGCTGAAGGCGGAGGGCTCAGAACGCATGGCTCTCTACCCCCATCTAGTGGCAACAGGCTGTAACTGCAACCGAATAATAGCATGCACAAAAACCCCTCCTCTACCATACAGCAATTTATAAAAGCTCCAGACCAAAAGGAAAATAATTAAAACACAGATTTCCTGAGGACTTGGAAATAGATAAACTCAGTGACAATGAATTCAGAGTAGCTATCATCAAGAAACTCAATGAGGTAAAGGGAAATATAGAGAAACAAGTCAACGAGTTCTGGAGTTACTTCACAAAAGAGATTGAAACTACAAAGTAGAATCAATCAGAAATACTAGAGATGAAAAATACAATGGATCAGATAAAACAGAATATGGATTCCCTGAATGCACGTGTAGACACCATAGAGGAGCAAATTAGCATAATCGAAAATAGACAGACTGAATGGCTCCACACAGAGGAAGAAAGAGAGCTAAGAATTTAAAACACTGAAGAAAATATCTGAGAAATAGCGGACTCAATGAGAAAATCCAACTTAAGAATCATCGGAATCCCTGAGGATGTGGAAAAGGAAAATGGAGCAGAAAGTGTGCTTAAAGAAATTATAGAAGAGGACTTCCCAAAAATAGGGATTGAGGGAGAAATGTGTGTGGAAGAAGCTTTCAGATCTCCTAGCTTTGTCAATGTAAAAAGACCTACTGCAAGGCATATAGTAGTAAAAATGGCAGAAATGAATGACAAAAAAGGAATTCTCAGGGCAGCAAGGCAGAAGAAAATAACCTACAAAGGAACCCTTGTCAGACTTTCAGTGGATTTCTCTACAGAAACCTTACAAGCTAGGAGAGAATGGAATGACATGTTCAAAACTTTAAAGGATAAAAATCTTCAGCCAAGAATACTCTATCCAGCAAAAATATCCTTCAGATATGGGGGAGAAATTAAATCTTTTCCAGACAAACAAAAGCTAAGGGACTTTGTAGCCACAAGACCACAACTACAAGAAATCCTCAAGAAGGCTCTCATAGCTGAAAAAAGAAAAAAAGGGAGAAAAGGGTCACAAAACATGGAGTAGGGAGACAAGTACATAGAATCAGAATAGGATAGCAAATATTCAACTATAGCATTAAGATAAAGGGAAGGAAATCACCAAAGCAAAGACAATCTTATCACTCTAACCACAAACTCACAACACAAGTTGGAATAAGGGATGAAAATAATATTTTAGGAGGGGAGGAGGAAAGGGATTGAATAAGTCTAGGCTAAGAAAGTAAGAGACCACCAGAAAATGGACTATGTTATACACGAGATTCTGAATACAAACTTCAGGGTAGCCACTAAACTAAAAAACAGAACAGAGACACAAAATATAAATAAGGAAAAATCTAAGAAACCCAGCATAAGAAAATGCAGAAGTCAATGGGTAGGCTAAAACACACAGAACAAGAAACAAAGGAAACGCAGGAAAACCAGAAAATAAGTGACACAATGACAGCATCAAGCCCTCATTGCATCAATCATCACCCTCAATGTAAACAGATTGAACTCTCCAATAAAAAGACACAGAGTGGCAAAATGGATTAAAGAACAAGATCCAACAATTTGTTGCCTCCAGGAAACACACCTCAGCTCCAAGGACAAACACAGGCTCAGAGTGAAGGGGTGGGAGACAATACTCCAAGCTAACAGTAAACAAAAGAAAGCAGGTGTCACAATACTTATATCAGACAAAACAGATTTCAAGGTAAAGAGAGACATGGAGGGCCAATATATAATGATCAAAGGGACACTTCATCAAGAAGAAATAATGCTTATAAATATCTATTCACCCAACACAGGAGCACCAAAGTTCATAAAGCAACTATTAACAAACCTAAAAGAAGATATCAAAAATAACACAATAACAAGAGGGGACCTCAACACGCCACTCACATCAATGGACAGATCATCCAGACAGAAAATCAACAAGGAAACATTGGAATTAAATGAAAAGCTAAAACAGTTGGACTTAACAGATGTATATAGAACACTTCATCCAAAAACATCAGAATACACATTCTGCTCAAGCACACATGGAACATTCTCAAGGATAGACCATATGTTGGGAAACAAGGCAAGCCTCTACAAATTTAAAAAAATTGAATAATAACAAGCATCTTCCCCAATCATGCTATAAAGCTAGAAATTAATTGCAAGAGAAAAGCTGAGAAAGGCACAAGGATGTGGAGACTAAACAGTATGCTATTGAACAAGCAATGGATCATTGAAGAAATTAAAGAAGAAATTAAAAAATACCTGGAGACAAATGAAAATGATAATATGCCATACCAACTCATATGGGATACAGCAAAAGCTGTTTTAAGAGGAAAATTCATTGCAATACAGGCACATCTTAACAAACAAGAAAAATTCCAAATAAGCAATCTTAAACTACACCTAACCAAATTAGAGAAAGAAGAATAAACAAAGCCCAAAGTCAGCAGAAGGAGAGAAATAATAAAAATCAGAGCAGAAATAAATACTATTGAAACAAAAAAGGCAGTAGAAAGGATCAATGAAACAAAGAGCTGGTTCTTTGAGAAGATAAATAAAATTGACAAACCCCTAGCCAGACTTACAAAGAAAAAAGAGAGAAAGCTCAAATAAACAAAACCAGAAATGAAAGAGGAGAAATAGCAACAGACACCACAGAAATACAGTGGATTATGAGAGAATACTATGAAAAACTATATGCCAACAAAATGGATAACCTAGAGGAAATGGATAAATTCTTGGACTCCTACAATCTCCCAAAGCTTAGTCAAGAAAAAGCAGACAATTTGAACAGACAAATCACAAGGAAAGAGATTGAAACAGCAATCAAAAACATCCCAAAGAATAAAACCCCAGGACCAGATGGCTTTCCTGGGGAATTCTACCAAACTTTCAGAGAGGATTTAATGCCTATCCTTTTAAAGCTATTCCAAAAAATTAGGGTGGATGGAACACTCCCTAACACATTCTATGAGGCCAACAACACATTGATACCAAAGCCTGACAAAGACAGCATGAAAAATGAGAACTACAGGCCAATATCACTGATGAACATAGATGCAAAAATTCTAAACAAAATTTTGGCAACCCGAATTCAACAATTCATCAAAAGGATCATACATCATGATCAAGTGGGATTCATACCAGGGACACAGGGATGGTTCAACATCTGCAACTCGATCAACGTGATACACCACATCAAGAAACTGAGTAATAAAAACCACATGATCATCTCGATAGATGCAGAGAAAGCATTTGACAAAACCCAACAGCTGTTTATGATAAAAACTCTGAACAAAATGGCCATAGAAGGGAACTACCTCAACATAATAAAGGCCATATATGACAAACCCACAGCCAACATCATACTCAATGGGTGAAAACTGAGCGCCATCCCCCTGAAAACAGGAATGAGACAAGGATGCCCTCTGTCACTACTCTTATTTAACATAGTACTGGAGGTCCTGGCCAGAGCAATTAGGCAAGAAAAAGGAATAAAAGTAATCCAAATAGGGAGGGAAGAAGTGAAACTCTCACTGTTTGCAGATAACATGATCTTTTATATAGAAAACCCCAAAGAATCCATTGGAAAACTTTTAGAAGTAATCAACAACAACAGCAAAGTTGCAGGGTATAAAATCAATTTACATAAATCAATAGCATTTTGATACTCTAATAATGAACTAACAGAAAAAGAACTCAAGAACACAATACCATTCACAATCTCAACAAAAAGAATAAAATACCTCAGGGTGAATTTATCTAAGGAAGTGAAAGACCTATACAACGAAAATTACAAGGCTTTTCTGAAAGAAATGGATGACGACATAAAGAGATGGAAAGACATTCCATGTACATGGATTGGAAGAATAAACATAATTAAAATGTCCATTCTACCTAAAGCAACCTACAGATTCAATGCCATCCCAATCAGAATCCCAATGACATTCTTTACAGAAATAGAACAAAGAAATCTAAAATTCATATGGGGCAACAAAAGACCCTGAATTGCTAAAGCAATCCTGAGAAAGAAGAACAAAGCTGGAGGCATCACAATCCCTGATTTCAAAACATACTGCAAAGCTACAGCAATCAAAACAGCATGGTACTGGTACAAAAACAGGTGCACAAATCAATGGAACAGAATTGAAAGTCCGGAAATAAAACCACACATCTACGGACAGCTAATCTTCAACAATGGAGCTGAGGGCATACAATGGAGAAAAGAAAGTCTTTTCAACAAATGGTGCTGGGAAAACTGGACAGCCACATGTAAAAGAATGAAAATTGACCATTATTTTTCACCACTCACAAAAATAAACTCAAAATAGATGAAAGAACTAAAGGTGACACCTGAAACCATAAGGTTTCCAGAAGAAAATGTAGGTAGTACATTCTTTGACATCAGTATTAAAAGGATCTTTTCAGACACCATGTTTTCTCAGACAAGGGAAACAATAGAAAGAATAAACAAATGGGACTTCATCAGACTAAAGAGCTTCTTCAAGGCAAAGGAAAACAGGATTGAAACAAAAAAACAACCCACTAACTGGGAAAAAATATTTGCAAGTCATACATCCGACAAAGGCTTAATATCCATAATATATAAAGAACTCACACAACTCAACAACAAAAAATCAAACAACC